>NC_091954.1:108280785-108430785 GCF_031021105.1 Erythrolamprus reginae
GAATTTGTCTTGGTGCATATGGTCTCAGGGTACATAAAAGAAAAGATACATTTGTCAAGAATCATGAGGTACAACACTTAATGATTATAGGGGTCAAATAATACAAATCTTAAGGATACAAGCAACAAGTTAGAGTCATACAGTCCTTAGTGGGGGGAAATAGGTAATAGGAATAATAAGAAAAAAACTAGTAGTAATAGTTGTGCAGACTTAAGTTTGACAGTGTTGAGGGAATTATTTGTTTAGCAGAGTGATGGCGATGATGATGATGATCCAAGATGGCGCCAACGAAGGTTGCCTTGGTGAAATGCTCTCAAATGGTTTTTTTCGTTTTCTACTTTTCCCTGCAATTCTCAATGTAGTGCATCTACACCAAAGACAAATTTCTTGTGTGTCCAATCACACTTGGCCAATAAAGAATTCTATCCTAAGGAGTTGTAGGTGTTCCAACACTGGAGGTTTTTAACAGGAAATTGGAGAACTGTTTGTCTGAAATGATATAGAATTCTCTTACCTGAGCAAGGGGAGGTCAGGCTAGAAGACCTCCAAGGTCCCTTCCAACCTTGCTATTCTAGTTAACTAGCTTGGTCACTGTGGAGGATGATCAATGCTGGAAACTGATTAAGGAAATCATGCAGCTGTGCTATTTCTTTTGAACTTCAATCACCATCTTTCTAAATGTAGATTGTTGGGTGGAATTTGACTCTGTTTTATAATGGTTCTATGCAGTGATGGGCTCCTATGGGTATGGTCAGATACGCAGAACTGGTAATAAATTTTTTCATTTTTTTTCACTTCTGGGGTGTGGGTATGTCTTTCTTATCGCAGTAAATGAGGTTGAATGTGTATAATTTTAGAAGAGCTCTGCGTGCTTGTGTGTGTGTACATACACATACATTTCATATAGTAGATAATGTATATTTTTGTGTGCCTGTGTGTAATATGTATGCACAGACAAGGCATATATACATAGAATTAAATAGTATATTTTGGATGTTCAGTAATAGTAAATAGATAGGGAAATTGTATCTCTTTGAGGTGAGGAGAAGCCAGGCACCCTAACCCTAATCCTTGACGTGAGTGATTTCAAGTTTTAAGCCAGTCACATGACCTTTAAACCACCCGCCGTCACATGATTGTCAAGCCACTCCCACATGGTCACATGTTTGGCAAGCCACACCCACAAAATAAGCCACGCCCATAGTATGGTAGTAAAAACTTTTGCAGCCCTTCACTGGTTCTCTACCTTCCTGACCCGTATTCAGAGTCTAAGTGGCATTTAGCTGAGATCATCCAGGGGCATGGGGTGAGGTATCATCAATACGCCGATGATACCCAGTTATACATCTCCACCCCATGTCCAGTCAATGAAGCAGTGGAAGTGATGTGCCGGTGCCTGGAGGCTGTTGGGGCCTGGATGGGTGTCAACAAACACAAACTCAACCCAGACAAGACGGAGTGGCTGTGGGTCTTGCCTCCCAAGGACAATTCCATCTGTCCATCCATTACCCTGGGGGGGGGAACTACTGACCCCCTCAGAGAGGGTTCACAATTTGGGTGTCCTCCTCGATCCACAGCTGACATTGGAACATCATCTTTCGGCTGTGGCGAGGAGGGCGTTTACCCAGGTTCGCCTGGTGCACCAGTTGCGGCCCTATTTGGACAGGGAGTCATTGCTCACAGTCACTCATGCCCTCATCACCTCGAGGTTCGATTACTGCAATGCTCTCTACATGGGGCTACCTCTGAAAAGTGTTCGAAAACTTCAGATCGTGCAGAACGCAGCTGCGAGAGCCATCGTGGGGCTTCCAAGATTCGCCCACATTTCTTCAACACTCCGTGGCTTGCATTGGCTGCCGATCAGTTTCCGGTCACAATTCAAAGTGTTGGTTATGACCTTTAAAGCCCTATATGGCAATGGACCAGATTACCTCCGGAACCGCCTGCTACCGCACGAATCCCAGCGGCCGATAAGGTCCCACAGAGTTGGTCTTCTCCGGGTCCCGTCGACTAAACAATGTCATTTGGCGGGCCCCAGGGGAAGAGCCTTCTCTGTGGCGGCCCCATCCCTCTGCAATCAACTCCCCCGTAGATTAGAACTGCCCCCACCCTCCCTGTCTTTCGTAAACTACTCAAGACTCATTTATACCGCCAGGCATCGGGGAGTTGAGATATTCCTTCCCCCTAGGCGATTACAAGTTATGCATGGTATGTTTGTGTGTATGTTTGGTTTTTATAATAGGGGTTTTTAGTTGTTTTTATTATTGGATTGTACATATTGTGTTTATTATTGTTGTTAACCGCCCCGAGTCTGCGGAGAGTGGCGGCATACAAATCCAATAAATTATTATTATTATTATTATTATTATTATTATTAAATTATTCTACCTGCAATTTAACATCTATATGAAATTATTGGGATGGTGCATTTGTAGTTTTATTTCTCTTGACTACCTTTGGGATTTGGTTTTTTAATTTTTTTTGTGTGACCTACCCTGTTTCCCCAATAGTAAGACACCCCCGATTGTAAGACGTATCGGGGGTTTCAGGGGGGTCGGCTAATATAAGCCGTACCCCGAAAGTAAGACATATGTCTTACTTTCGGGGAAACACGGGGGTATTGCCGCCTCCCTCTCATCTAGCTGCGCGCCGCCTCCTGCCCACGTCCGCACCGTCCCCCTCTCCATACGTCGCCGCATCTGCCACCTCCCTCTGATCTTAATGAGCGCCGCCTCCTGCCCACTTCCGCGCCGCCCCCCTCTCCATACGTCACCGCGCCGTCCCCCTCTCCATACGTCACCGCGCCGTCCCCTGCACTTGTCACTGCCGCCTCCTGCTTAAAATATGGTAATGCACACAGTATTAATCATACATCAGTAAAACATACACACTGGCATACTGGGGTATCATCTGCTGTTTTGTGGTGAATACAATACTGTTCAGGTTGTTAATAAATGTTAATTTTATGGTTAAAACAAAAAAATTGACAATTTTTTTTCCAATATAAGACATACCCCGAAAGTAAGACATAGTGGGGCTTTTGGGGATAAAAAGAAAGTAAGACACTGTCTTACTTTCGGGGAAACACGGTACCTTAAATACTTACCAAGGTGCTTGTTAGGTCGTTGTAAGAAAAAACTCCAGGAGTTTTCACAATAAAGGTGTGTGTGTGACTTTATTGTCAAAGGAAAATACAAAATACAAAAAGAAAAACCAATTATGCATGAAAGGGATCTCGGATCAGCCTTGTTGATTCTGAGACATTTTGTTACACAAAAGTTTATATATATATAGTATTTCCCAAAATCGATACTCCCTTCTTCCTTCTGTCCATATTTGGAGTTGTTTTTCACCAAAGATATTGCTTCATTTTGATATTTCACCCTCCTCTTCTGGGGTTTTCCTACATCATCAGTCATTAACATGACCCACTTAATTATTTTGTTTATCTGGCTCTTTTTGGAGGTCGTTGTGCCCTAATCTTTAATATCAAAACATTTCTTAGAATTTTTTATATCAAAACATTTCCTGAAATTAACTTGTTTTTCTATTCCTGCGGTGTTTTGCAAAATTTTCCCGGCCTGATTTTTTAAAACAAAGGTTCACAAGTTTAGAGATTCAATATGGTTTCTGAATGTATAGGCCCCTAGATTTTTCCTACAGTAGTCAATAGGTAATAAATAAATAACTCTTTGAACTTCAACCTCTTTCTATATATTTGGCCTTTCGTCAAATCATGCAGCTGGCAAATCCTTGGGAACTGAATTGAGTTGTTTTTTTTAAAAAAATGCTGAATCAGTATTTAAAACCTAGGCTTGGCTGTTTGTGCAGCTGTTAATGGGCAGTAGATTAGCCGTCAATGATATGTCATTAATGATGAACAGAGTGATCACTCCACGGCATTTTTGCCATCTTTTTACAATTGATTTTGTTTCTTTCATGGATAATCCATGCAAAGCTCAAGGAAGGCTGGCTTGAAAACATTGGAAGGCTTGTATTTATACTGGTCATCTTTATGAAAAAGTTTTACTGTATATGGAAAAAAATCACCCAAAACTCGGACGTACATGTGATTTTGCTTCCTTTTTCTCTCTGGTCCTAGAAGGATCTTATCTAGTGTGTTGTTTTTTTAGAAACCAAATTTATTTTTGTGTTCTTCGTATTTTGACTGGATTTGCAAGTAGAATATCCAACCAAGGTTAATCCCTTTTTCAGTAAGTTTTTGTTTGGTAAATAAATTATTGTTATTATCTAACAGTTGTTCATATGTTATGATTGGATCAGCGCATAGGGCGTTCGGGTATATTGTCGTTTTTGTTGGGGGATACCCATTTCCTGTGCATGTTCAGAAGCGAAATCTTGCTCGGACAGGCATTTATTTATTTATTATTTTTATTTATTTATTGGATTTGTATGCCGCCCATCTCCGTAGACTCGGGGCGGCTAACAACAGTGGTAAAAACAACATGCGACAATCCAATACTAAAACAGCTAAAAACCCTTATTTTAAAAAAACAATCATACATACAAACATACCATACATAAATTGTAGAAGCCTAGGGGGAAAGAATATCTCAGTTCCCCCATGCCTGACGGCAGAGGTGCGTTTTAAGGAGCTTACCAAAGGCAAGAAGGGTGGGGGCTATTCTAATCTCTGGGGGGAGTTGGTTCCAGAGGGCCGGGGCCGCCACAGAGAAGGCTCTTCCCCTGGGTCCCACCAAATGACATTGTTTAGTTGACAGGACCCGGAGAAGGCCCACTCTGTGGGACCTAACTGTTCGCTGGGATTCGTGCGGCAGGAGGCATGCACGAACACCGGACATGTGAAGTGTGCGCAGCGCACCAGTAGTATTACCATGTTTGACTCTGTATCATACAAAAGCTTGCATGTCATAAGGCAGTGATGGCAAACCTATGGCATGGGTGTCACAGGTGGCACGTGAGCCATTGCCCTAGCTCAGCTCCAATGTGCATGTGTGTGCTGGCCAGCTGATTTTTGGCTTACACAGAGACTCTGGGAGGGTGTTTTTGGTTTTCCAGAGAGCCTCCAGTGGGATGGGGGAGGGTGTTTTTACCCTCCCTTGGCCCCAAGGAAGCCTTTGGAGCTTGGGAAGGGCGAAACACAAGACTACTGGGCCCACCAGAAATTGGGAAACAGTACATTTCTGGCCTCCAGAGGACCTCTGGAGGGGTGGGACAATCTGTTTTCACACTCCCTGAGCATTGAATTATTGGTGTGGGCACCCGCACATGTGCGATAGCGGTCAGAAAATGAGATTGAATGTGTATAATTTTAGAAGAGCTGTACATGTGTGTGTGTACATACACTTTTAATAGTAGATAACATATATTTTTGTGTGTCTAGGTGTAATATGTATGTACATATATTTCACCACACTTCAAAAAAAACATTGAAACTCTGGAGAAAGTGCAGAAAAGAGCAACCAAAATGATCGGGGGTCTAGAAACCAAGACTTACGAAGAGAGACTGCGGGAACTGGGCATGGATAGCCTAGAGAAAAGGAGGGCCAGAGCGGATATGATAGCAGTCTACAAGTATACGAGGGGTTGCCACAGAGAGGAGGGGATCACTTTATTGTCCAGGGCACCAGAGGGCTGGACGAGGAACAACGGCTGGAAGCTGACCAAGGAGAGATTCAACCTGGAAATAAGGAAGAACTTCCTGATGGTCAGAACGATCAACCAGTGGAACAACCTACCAGCGGACGTTGTGAACTCTAATACTCTGGACATTTTTAAGAGGAAATTGGACTGCCATTTGGCTGGGATGCTTTAGGGTTCCTGCTTAGGCAGGGGGTTGGACTTGATGACCCGCATGGTCCCTTCCAACTCTAACAATAAATAAATAAAAAATAAATAAAATAAATAAATGCCGACGCTCTTTCAGCACCCAAGGAAAAAAAGGTTCGCCATCACTCTCATAAGGTATGAATTCAGCAGAAAAAAAATAAATAAAGCTTAAGTTCCCAAATAATTTTCAGAAATAAAATCTGAATCGAATCTGCGGAGAGGGGCGGCATGCAAATCCAATAAATAATAATAATAATAATAATAATAATAATAATAATAATAATAATAATAATAATTTTAAAGAGTTTTCAAAACACACCGGTCTTAATCAACTTTTGCTAACTTTCTGGGGGTTTCTCCCCCATCCCCACTTCATCCCTTCGGTTTCTTTCTCATTTGCTTTCCTAAGGTTAAATGTCTAACATACTTTTGAGGATTCTCAAACAATATACACCACAGCTTGAGGCATGAAACCTTCAGGGATCTTTTATTCGGTGATATTTTCAGAGGTGTATGAAAGTATGTAGCTGAAGTCTTCCCTGCTGTTTTTTTTCTGCCACCATTCTTGGGTTCTACAAGAACTAAACTAGATTAATGTTCAAATAATAAAAAAAATCAGGAATTCTACCTGTAAAAGATCTGAGGATAACACTTCCTATATTTATGTTGCAGCTCAACACATTTCTGAGGGCAGTGTGATCAGAATTGTTCTCAGGTTGTGCTGTTCATAGAAGAGGTATACCTGGGGGGAAACAGTGATTAGCAGGAGAGGTAGAACGAAAGAACAGTGCTCCTAAAATTGTAGATCTAATTTGCAATTCATTCATCTATCTATCTATCTATCTATCTATCTATCTATCTATCTATCTATCTATCTATCTATCTATTCATTTATTTATTTATTCATTTGTCCAATATACAATACATATGGAAGAGAATAGACATGAAGTAATATATATAAAGATAATATGAAAAAATAGAGGAGAAGATATATGAAAGGAAGAAAATATATATGATATATGAGATAAAGGAAAGACAATTGGACAGGGGACGAAAGGCACACTAGTGCACTTATGTACGCCCCTTACTGACCTCTTAGGAACCTGGAGAGGTCAATCGTGGATAGTCTAAGGGAGAAATGTTGGGGGTTAGGGGTTGACACTATTGAGTCCGGTAATGAGTTCCACGTTTCGACAACTTGATTGTTAAAGTCATATTTTTTACAGTCAAGTTTGGAGCGGTTAATATTAAGTTTGAATCTGTTGCGTGCTCTTGTGTTGTCGCGGTTGAAGCTGAAGTAGTCATTGACCGGTAGGACGTTGCAGCATATGATCTTGTGGGCAATACTTAAATCGTGTTTTAGGCGCCGTAGTTCTAAGCTTTCTAGACCCAGGATTGTTAGTCTATTTTCGTAGGGTATTCTGTTTCAAGTGGAGGAGTGAAGGGCTCTTCTGGTGAAATATCTTTTTAAGGTGGGTTTTAAGGTGCTTACGAAAGGCAAGGAGGGTGGGGGCAACTCTGATATCTGGGGGGAGCTGGTTCCAGAGGGTCAGGGCCGCCACAGAGAAGGCTCTTCTCCTGGGTCCCGCCAAACGATGAGTTTCAGAACACTTGAGGTTCCAGATATTGCTGTATGTCGAATTCCTTGATGGAAGAAGTGATGCAAATCTACAGAAATAGCTAGTCAGAGGAGTATTGTCAATGATCTGAGAACATTTTAGAAGGACTAGAAACAATGGAATGAAACTGCAAGGGAGTAGATTTAGATTAAATATCAGAAAAAACCTTCTAAGGGTGATAAACCAGTGGAACAGTTTGCCACAGGAGGTCGTGAGCTCGCCTTCACTGGAGGACTTCAAACAGAGACTGGACAGTCATCTTTCTGGGATGGTTTAATGTATCCTGCATTAAGCAGGGGGTTGGACCCGATGACCCTTGAGGTCCCTTCCAACTCTATGATTCTATGATTCTTTAGATATATTAAATTTTACCTGTTAGATTTTTAAATATTAGATTTTAGCTGTTATTTGTGCAGCATATGAGACCCCCAGCTGATTGGCCATTAAAGTATGGATGAAAGCATGCACGAATTCCCCAAATTTATAATTCAGATTAGAACATATATGAGTTTGAGTGAGAGTCAAAATGTTGCATTGTTTCTCCACAGTCTCAGGCCTCAAAGCAGGCAAGAACGTACGCTCCCAAAGAGTAGACATGCACAGATCAATGAACTGCAAACCCCTTAAGCTAATTACATGTATTTGTAAGGGCAATTACTTAATTGTGCACATCATGGCTTAAATTGTAGGCACTTTTTGTCCACACAATTAGAGAATAAAATCACCTAAACCCAGCCCCTGATTTCTTGAGCAAAGACCATAAAGTAGATCTATGCCTAAAGTCATTGGGATGGATCCTTTCTTGCATGACATTTATTAATTATCCTGCATAATCCTAAAAAAAAAAAGTGAAAAAATGGTTGCATGATTTGGGTTTGGCTAGTCTAAATCTTTGCACTTTCTTGTTTGCGGTGTATCAGATCATTCTATTCTATTCTATTTTATTCTATTCTATTCCATATTCTATTCTATTCTACAGTGTTCCCTCAATTTTCGCAGGTTCAAACTTCATGAAAAGTCTATACCACGGTTTTTCAAAAATATTAATTAAAAATACTTTGTGGTTTTTCCCCCCTATACCATGATTTTTTCCTCCCGATGACATCATATGTCATCACCAAACTTTTGTCCGCCTTTAATAAATACTTTTTAAATAAACTTTAATAAATAAACATGGTGATTAATAATCTAAATGGTTGCTAAGGGAATGGGAAATTGTAATTTAGGGGTTTAAAGTGTTAAGGGAAGGCTTGTGATACTGTTCATAGCCAAAAATAGTGTATTTACTTCCGCACCTCTACTTTGCGGAAATTCGACTTTCGCGGGCGGTCTTGAAACGCATCCCCCGTGAAAATTGAGGGAACACTGTATTCATTCCATTCCATTCCATTTTATTCTATTCTATTCTAGGGGAAAGCACAGGGGGTCGTGCATGTGCATGGCCACACCCATAATTCAATGCGCCCTGCACATGGGCGCATGATCTCCCCACGCTCCTCCCACTTTTGGCATGTGATGGTACAGTGGGTCCGTTTTTCGCCTTCCCCAGGCTCCAGAAGCTTTCTAGGTGCCTAGAGAGGGCAAAAATGGCCTAAACCCCCCACCTCCCAGAAGCCCTCCAGAAGACAGAAATGGTCCATTTCTGAACTTCCAATAGACCCAGAAGGCCTTCAACCTCCCCTGTCTCCAGGGGCTTTCCTGGAGGCTGGGGAGGCCCTTTGGAGGCCAGAAACACCCTCCCAGAGCCTCCCTACAAGCCCTTTACTTACCTCAATATGGGCCAATGTGGAGGACTCTTCTTGTAAGAACACTCGGCTAGAAGACTACTGAGATACCTTCCAGCCATACAATTCTATATTTTATGAAAAATTTTTTTGCTGTGAACATAATAGGTTCTATACTAGATTTAGAAGCTCCGATTCAAATTTTTGTTCAACCAAATAGGGTCACATTTCTTTTAGGCTAGTAACTTCTCCTTTGCGAGTAGGTGCCCAAGCACTCAATTACAGTGGCTAAGAGATATTTATTTGTTTGTTTTTGTTTGTTTGTTTTGTCTAGTACATAATGTAGGTATGCGAAGAAATAATCATATTAATATACATGAATAAAAGATTAGAGATAATAATATTCATATACATGATGATAGTAAAAAATAAAGAGACATTAGGACAGGGGACGGGAGGCATGTTGGTGCACTTATGCAGGGCCCTTATTGACCTCTTAGGAATCGGGAGAGGTCAACAGTGTAAGGGTAAAATTTTGGGGGTTGGGAGAAGGCACTACAGAGTTGGTAATGAGTTCCAAGCTTCGACCACTCGATTACTAAAGTCGTACTTTTTGCAGTTGGGTTTGGAGCGGTTTACATTAAGTTTGAATCTGTTGTGTGCTTGTGTGTTGTTGGGGTTGAAGCTGAAGTAGTCGTTGACAGGAAGGACGTTGTAGCATATGATTTTATGGGCCATGCTTAGGTCATGTTTAAGGCGACGTAGTTCTAAGCTTTCTAGTCCCAGGATTGTAAGTCTAGTCTTGTAGGGTATTCTGTTGTGCGTGGAGGAGTGGAGGGCTCTTCTGGTAAATTATCTTTGGACATTTTCTAGGGTGTTAATGTCCGAGATGTGATGTGGGTTCCAGACAGATGAGCTGTATTCAAGAATAGATCTGGCGAAAGTTTTGTAAGCTCTGGTTAGTAGTGTGAGATTGCCAGAACAGAAGCTATGTAGGATTAGGTTAACAACTCTTGAACTTTTTGGCGATGCTGTTGCAGTGGGCTTTGGCACTGAGGTCATTAGATATGAGTATTCCAAGGTCTTATGCACCAATTTGTCTTGCTTAATTTGGGAAACAGAATCAGAACCATAATTTCATTAAATCTATATGCTGCCTGACTCCCACTGACTTCAGGCCTTTCATAACTTATTTAGAACATTAAAGACTAGAAACACCAAAATTAAAGCAGCCATAGCAGCAACAGAAATAAAATAGTCAGGGTGGCGAATAGGTTTAGAAAATTATCCAGATTAAACACACCCATGACAAAGCATTCGTAAGAAAAATCTACTATTAAATTATCCACAGGAAAGGAATAAAGACATCCACAATGTAAGTTGAGGACTACCTGTATACTATCCAGACTTTTTTCTTTCTGGGAAATTATCTTTGGACATTTTCTAGTGTGTTTATGTATGAGATGCGATGTGGGTTCCAGACAGATGAGCTGTATTCAAGAATAGACTGTTAAGTTTAAGTTGTTGTTGTTGTTGTTGTTATTACTATTATTATTAATTGTTATCATTATTATTTTTACAATTACAGTTACCGTTACTATTATTATCTTCATAACATTTGAGAAAAAGCCACACACAGATGGATCTGTTATGTATGTATTTCTTAATACATTTTCTCTGCATTGAAAGAATTTCATTGGAAAGCCACATGTCTGAGTTTACACTAGTGGTTCTCCCTCAACCCTCCCTTCCCATAAATGATCTATTATTTGAAATTAGGTAAATATAGATTTCCATCTCATTTCTCTTACATGTCTTTGAATGTGTGTATAAGATTGCTTATTTCAAAATAAAACAAACATATATTTAATGGAGAAATTATAATAGCTCTAAATTTTCTCACTTCTGGACTCTCTAGTTTTCTGATTTCATGAGAAAGGAGATAGCGGATCTTTTGTTAAAAGACGAAGGAGCAATTGCTAGCTTCTATGATTCTTAGCCCTTGCTAGCAAAAACTAACAAAATCTAACTTAATTCAAAGATAGCAAACATTCACTTAAAACTTTTGCTGATAGGAAACTCAACAATTCATCTCTCAATTTATAAAGTGTTTTTCACCCCTTGGCCAAGGCATAGGTAAATTCTTAAATGTGTTTATTTTTTTCTCAGCAGCCTAGACATCTCATGACAATGGAAATCTTGGATATCTTGAGAATGCACACATACACACACACACACACACACACACACACACACACACACAAAACACATACATATACATATACACTGCTCAATAAAAATAAAGGGAACATTTAAACAACACAATATAATTCCAAGTAAATAAAACTTCTGTGAAATCAAACTGTCCACTTAGGAAGCAACACTGATTGACAATCAATTTCACATGCTGTTCTGTACAGTCAACTTTGTACAGAACAAAGTATTCAATAAGAATACTTCATTCATTCAGATCTAGGGTGTGTTTTTTGAGTATTCCCTTTATATATATACACACACATACACATTCACACACACATAAAATAATAGAAGGCCTTCACTTATTCTAAGGCACATTCAGGAATTTGCTAATTTATTTCAATTCTTGGACATATTCTGCATGCAGAATAATCTACAGCAACTTCCTTTGCGCTGTGTTCCATGTACATTTTCTATCCCAGCAAAGTTTTTCATTACCGGTTTACTCTGAGAGATAATTACACCACTATCTATGAGCTTTATGGTTCAAAATTGGGCTCATACAAACCTCTCTTTATTACACTTCACCTAGAACTGTTTTAGGATATGCCTCAGTTGTTGAAGTTTATCTTTTGAATTAAAGTAGGAGATATATTTCCCCTATGACCTTCTGACAAAAGGGAAAATAGACAGACTATTCCCCTATTCCCCTAAAAAGAATGATCTTTTTAGTCATGCTCTGCTGCTTTTTCAGGAATGTTTCCATTTATAATGAGATATTCCTCGCCTTCATTTGAGCTACAGTTTTATTTTGGGTTTGTTTGGGGGTTTTTGATTGTTAAATTGCTTCCTTTTTTCCCTGAAGTAACTAAACGTAACGAGTCAAATTCAATATAATTTTACGAACACATCCTTGTTTATTTTATTTTTTTTAATATGTGGATTACCAAGTTCAAAGTTGTATTTACCATTTTATGTGTTCATTTATTTATCCAATATATAGAGATAATTGCCTATTTTCACACGTTAGTTTGTCGCAACAAGATTTTAAAATGTATTTTGACAGCAGGGCTTATAAACCAGATGCTTCTGACGAAGTCTGATATATGTCAAAAGCTTTTGCACTAATACATCCTTCGTGATTAGTTCCAAATGAGTTGTTAAAATTAGCAGACCCTTAAAATGAAAAGGCACTCAGTCTATCCTGAAGATACCCTTACTAACGACTTTGATACTTGTTAATGTGTCATATTAATTTAAGTGCTATCTATTGCTTAGAAGCTACAGCATAGGATAAGGGATATGCTTGTTATAAATCCTGGGCATTTTTCTGAATTTCAGAAAGAAAGAGTGACTAAATAGTGGTAGTTAGTGGAAAAATAAATCCGACCTCTGAGAATTCTTTCCAAAAAGTCTTCTTTTCATCATTCAAAATAGATTTTGCAGAAGATAGGCGAGAAAGACAATGGATTGCTACCGTTTTCATAACTGCAATCTGTCTGAAATAATTTTAGAAAGGTAGGAAAAGAAATCATTAAAAAAACTAATAGAAGAAAAACTTATCTAATCCATATTGTCTGAAAATGTCTTGTAACCATATCTATGGATAGTGTTTGGGGATGCTTCAATCATATTAACAGCATTAACAATCTGTTTTATGAGTAATATTTTTATTAGGGAGAGCTTTATTTTAGTCCTTTTGATTTTACATATACTGTATGAAGCACCCATAAGATATATCCTGGAGATTTTTATTGTTTCCACATTTTCACATGAAACAATTTAGTTTTTAATTCTTTGTGACAAATAGGTAAATGTGTTAATGTTTTTTAAAACTGACGCCTTTAAAAATCTAGTGACAAAAATAATAATAATTCAATCTGAAAGACAATCCTGAATATAAACACATGCATGCCTGATTAATTGATGAAAAAAATTCAAGTAACAGAATTATTTGTTATAAATTCATACATTGTTAGCGCATTATGTCATTGGATTAGAGACCAACGGTTATTTTTATTATTTATTACATTTGTGTGCCGCCCCTCTCCGCAGACTCGGTTACTTATTGGTCTTCCAAAACTAATGTTCAACAACTATCGTCCCAAATTTACCTTTTCTTTCAAGATATATATATTACATTCAGGATTTATTTTTGGACAAGAGGGTGTTTGCTAAAAGGGAATTATACTTTTCTCCCCCAAAAAACAAACCTCCAAGCAGCAAAATAGAAATTAAAAGAAAAGAAAACACAATCGTGTTTTCATGGCCTGTGCTTATTATTATTCTGTGAATGTTCTAATTTGTTACATCCAAGATGACGGTTACTTTGGTTTTTGAAAGGGGCAATATGCCAACTTCTACTGTTAAAGAAAGGAGCTCTTTTTTTCCCATTAAAAGTGGTGTAACAGAAAATAGCCTGCTACGTGGTTATGAAATGGCATATTGCCAATTAGTTGATCTGAATGTTAGGATTTCTTTTCGGGGTTCCGAGTGAATTTAGAGCTCTACTTTTAATAAGATTTTTATATTTCTTGTCTTGAGAATGAAGTTTGCAAAATGTCTCCCACGCTCAAATGGAGTCTGGAAACCCCAGAAAATAACAAATATTGGGAAAGGTCCTGCGAGAGAAAACGAGGGAGCCGGTTTTAGCAATATTACAATGATTTGGTTGATGCCTTCTCCAGGCCACCCAAAAATTTGAATGAGAATGAAGTATGATTCTATACCCCGAGTCTGTTCAAATCAGGGTGGTCTGATCACTTTGTTTTACACACATGGCAACTGCCTAAGGTCATTCGTTGTAAATCTTAATATAAAAAGACTGAAAATATATGCAGCACTTTGTACCTACCAAATACATATTTAAAAGCCTCTGTGGAAAGTTGGGACCTACATGGCAGGTTTTGAGGCCCTGAATGGTCAATTTATTCATGTAGATTAGCTATGTCTAAATAGTACATGGGGATGGATTGCTACAAGGCTTTGATGAAATCTCTCTCTTGATATAATCCCAGTTGATCAATTTTCTAATTTTAAAGCTTAGCCTTCTGTCTTTCAGCAATAATAGTGTAACTAGCTACTTCATTTACCGAAAGCGTATTAAAATAAAGAATAATTTTGTCCTGCTGTTTTGGTTCCCTTTGTTTTCTGGGATGGGGTGGTATCTGGCAAATAAGAATCAAATTAGAAATAATCTTTTTGTTTAATCTTCATGCTTTATTATTTACTTTCTAAAAATGTTTTCTGCTTCCCAGCATCATTTCCTTCTATAACACATCCATAACAAGAATTTACTTGGGGTAAAATCCCATATTAAGAGTTAAATACATTACACAAGACTCTCTCCCCCCTCACTAATTTAATCAAATCATATCCATTCTGAATTTGTATTTACAAATGTAATTAATTTCAATAATACAGGTTTTTATTATCTCCATGTTGCATATGTTGCATTATGTTGCATATGTTGTTGTTGTATGTTGCATATCACCTATGAAATAAGCATTCATTTTAAAATATACTATATTTAGGCAGAACTGTATTTCCTCATGGTGAAACACTATTGTTGTTTCTGTTGTTGATGATGATGTTTTTGCCTATATCCAATTCTGCCAAAAGGTTAGTATTCTTTTCGCTCTCCCTAAAAAGCCCTACAAGTATTTGTGGTAAACAAAAATCCATTTTAGATTTTTGGCTGCTATCCAATTGAGTTAGGTTATTCATTTCACCTTTCTAAAAATTCCCAACACCCGAAACCCCAATACAAATAATTTTGCGTGTGGAATTATACAAATGCTTTTAAAGAAAACAGCTAGGGCTAAAGACATTATGGTGTAGCATTTGGCAAAACCTCGGCCGAGCTGCTTTCTGCTTAGCCATTGATGGAGGGACAAACGTTTCTTTAATAAGACTACAGCACATTCTAATTTTGTCGCAAGAGCTCAAAATTAAGGACCGGGCCTCCTCTTTCCATCACTGGGGCGCCCTCTGACCCTGGAAGTGTTGAAGCTTTTTGGCAAAAGAGGCGCTGGAGATTCATTATTATACAGGGGAAGGGGGGATAGACTTTGTTGCTGGAAACGAGAACTGTATTTTGGCAGCAAAAGACAAGAATTGAGGCTACTCGGCAGGAAGACTCATTATGACTTAATCCTTCATTAATCCTTATTCTCTATTAATAGATCAAGACTCAAGGTTTTTGCTTTGGTTTGGACCATCCTTGCCGGCCAAACCATTATTACTCAACACCCTCTGCAAATCTTGGGCTATTAAAACGATAGGCATTTAAAATCCGGCGGAACCTTTTTAAATCAAGCGTTACTCTCATTTATTTATTAATTTATTTTGCTTCCCTGCAAAGGATGTTTGGCTATGTGATAGCTAAATGCATTTAAAAAGACATTAAGAATGAAGCCAACCTTCATTGGAAATTGACCAGCTCTGGCTCCTTTCCTCCCTCATATTACAAAATAATAATCTCAGATTAAAAGACAATGCTGATCCTTATTGTGGAGGCTTTGGTGCCAAAAACATCACCTCCAGCTAGATGTATTTGGCATGTCCCTTCTTCGTTCGAATCCATTTTATTCCGCCTTGTTTTTTAAGACTGCCTGCAATTCCGAGAACGGTGAGTCCTGAATGCAGACTGGCAGCCAGCATTTTAATCTTGAATAAAAATAAAAATAGGCAATTCCTTCCTTGTTCTTAAGTGTTACTTGCTAAGTACTGGGTCCACACAGCGTGAGTTAAGCATTAGGAGGAAAATCTCTAAACCACATCCAGTTCAGGGTCTTGCTTTTTGTAGGGCCTGGGTTGTTTGCCCCTTTTTCATCGCTGCCCAGATAATCACCCTGCAATTCGGCTGTGGTGCACAAATTGTTGGTTTCTCACTCTCCTTCCCAGCGGAAAACCTGCTCTTTTGAACAAAATCTCTCGGGGAGAGGAGAAGCCACCAGGATTTCTAACTCCTGTTTTACAACGATTGTGTTTCCTTTCTGACTTTCTAGCTTAGCCATGTGCCAAAAGGTGCCGGTTTTTTGCTTGTTTTTTTTCTCTCTCTCTCTGAAAACATAGAAACACAGAAGACTTACGGCAGAAAAAGACCTCATGGTCCATCTAGTCTGCCCTTATACTATTTCCTGTATTTTATCTTACAATGGATCTATGTTTATCCCAGGCATGTTTAAATTCAGTTACTGTGGATTTACCAACCACGTCTGCTGGAAGTTTGTTCCAAGGATCTACTACTCTTTCAGTGCAATAATATTTTCTCACGTTACTTTTGATCTTTCCCCCAACTAACTTCAGATTGTGTCCTCTTGTTCTTTTGTTCACTTTCCTATTAAAAACACTTCCCTCCTGAACCTCATTTAACCCTTTAACATATTTAAATGTTTTGAACATGTCCCCCCTTTTCCTTCTGTCCTCCAGACTATACAATACAAATCCAATAAATAAATAAATAAATAAATAAATGAATGAATGAATGAATAAATAAATAAATACAGATTGAGTTCATTAAGTCTTTCCTGATACGTTTTATGCTTAAGACCTTCCACCATTCTTGTAGCCCATCTTTGGACCCGTTCAATTTTGTCAATATCTTTTTGTAGTTGAGGTCTCCAGAACTGAACACAGTATTCCAAATGTGGTCTCACCAGCGCTCTATATAAGGGGATCACAAGATTTTACTTCTCACTCAAGAAGCTTCTTCAGTTCGTTTGAAGCTTCTTGGGTGAGAAGTAAAACCTTTCCAAAGGGAGCAAAAAAAAAAGACATTTTGCCTTTTTTTGGAAAAAGCATTTTTGGAACCACCATGACCTGGTTGGGAATCTTCATAGATATTTAGCTCGGTGATGGCGAGACTTTTGGCTCGGCATGTCAAACATTCAGAAAATGCCTAGCATGATTCAGGGGGCATGTCACGCACCCCCTCTTCCGGAAAAAAGAGGAACAATTCATAACAAGGAGAAATAAATTAAATTAATTTACATTTACGATCTTATAAATAAATGAATTGCATAATTGTACATATTTTTCAAAATAGCTTCCTAAGGCAGCTCAGGACTGTATGGAAAGGGGAGGCATACAAATCTAATAAATAATAATAATAATAATAATAATAATAATAATAATAATAATAAGTACTACAAGAGTCACCTCACAGGGAAGGTGTGTGGCAGTAATGGGCTGTTGCACCGATGTGGGGGGCACACAGTGTGGGTAGTATTTTTATACACTATTTATTGAATACTTACTTTTTTATTGTCCTTCCTTCTCTAGCACCTTAGTATGACCCTTAATTACTTTTAAATGGGAAATAATTAAACAGTATGTTTTTACCCATAAACGCTTTAATCATTTTAATCATTATCTAGAACTGAACTTTTATAGCGATTAAAGAAAATTGAACTACTTGCCTAATCTGTTATCATACTGAACCACGTGGGTTCAGTACAAAACCTTAAAATGTTATTGTGCTTCTCAACCAATAATGGCATCATTTGTACTTTTTGTCGCTATTCAAATAATGGGACTTAATCCACTGAAAAAGAGTCCAAGCACCTATTTGAAAATTTATCTTGGTCATAAGCCACTCCCACCCAGTCACATGACCTTTAAGCCACCCCTAGTCACATGATTGTTCAGCCACTCCCACCTGGTCACATGGCCAGCAAGCCACTCCTACATGGTCACATGACCATTAAGCCACACCCACAAAATAAGCCACGCCCACGGTGTGGCATCAGTAGTTAATTTATGGCTACCCCAAGCCTGCCGGCAAAGCCAGGTTTTCGTGGTCTTACGGAAAGCCATTAGGATGGCAGCAGTATGGACATCAGTGGGGGGGAGTTGATGCCATAGAGCTGGGGTGGCAACAGAGAAGGCCCTCTCCCTGTTACTTGTGACATGTGTGTCATTGGTTCATAATTACCAGGCCAGGAAGTTGCTGGGGGGAACTTGGTGGTTGGATGGCTTACCCAGTTCTTTGAACATGCCTGTCTAAAATCTCTTAAGTCTCAGTGAAGTGATCTCAAGCAATATTGGGGATGGAATGACAAAAGAATCCTCTTTTGACTTAATGGACTCAATCTGTATAGTCTGGAGGGCAGAAGGAAAAGGGGGGACATGATCGAAACATTTAAATATGTTAAAGGGTTAAATAAGGTCCAGGAGGGAAGTGTTTTTAATAGGAAAGTGAACACAAGAACAAGGGGACACAATCTGAAGTTAGTTGGGGGAAAGACCAAAAGCAACATGAGAAAATATTATTTTACTGAAAGAGTAGTAGATCCTTGGAACAAACTTCCAGCAGACGTGGTTGGTAAATCCACAGTGAATGAATTTAAACATGCCTGGGATAAACATATATCCATCCTAAGATAAAACTACAGGAAATAGTATAAGTGCAGAGTAGATGGATCATGAGGTCTTTTTCTGCCGTCAGTCTTCTATGTTTCTATGTTTCTGTGTTTCCTTAGGGCCTTCTTCGTGATTTTCGTCTGCAAATGAATTTTAGGGCAGCAGCTTTCTTTACCAAGACCACTTAAAGAAGTGAGACATACCATAATAGAATTCTTTATAGAACAGAGCAGAATAGAATTGTTTTATTGGCCAATTGTGATTGGACACACAAGGAATGTCTCTTAGGTGCATATGTTCTCAGTGTACATAAAAGAAAAGATACCTTTGTCAAGAATCACAAGGCACATAAAAACATAAGAAGAGCCATGCTGAATCGGGCCAAAGCCCATCGAGTCCAGCATTCTGTGTCCCTGGGGATCTTGAGCAGAAAGAGAAGGCAAAACCCTCCCTTTCCCTTGGCCCCCAACAAATGGGACCCAAGGGTACCCAACAAATGGTACTCAACACTTAATGGTTGTCATAGGGGTCAAATAAGCAATGAAGAAACAATCAATAACAGCTGAACATAGCATGTTTCCATACAAGATTTGTGTATCTTTACATATGTAGCTCTAAACATTGTCCAGCCCTCTTTGTTACCTAATTATTTATGTTCTGTTTTAAGCAATTTGGGGGGACATCATCTTTCCTTCTGTTGAGAGTCTTAGAGGTGCTTTTCCAAAATGCAACTGGATTTTTTTGTTTTTTTCCTTGAAAACATTTCACTTCTCATTCAAAAAGCTACTGCAGTTCTGGAGGGGCAGTTTTGAGACATCCATGACTTGGGTGATTGAGAAGACGTTCTGTTGGGAGATTAGTCCTTGATTCCATCACCAGCTGTCTCAATCTTTCATAATAAACAATCAATTGCTTTTAGACATCCAACACAGGCAGTCCTTGAGTTACAATCTCAACTGCATCCAAAATTTCCATTGCTAAGCATGAGTTTTGCCCCATTTTATCTTTTCTTTTATGTACACTGAGAGCATGCGCACCAAGATGAATTCCTTATGTGTCCAATCACACTTGGCCAATAAAATTCTACTCTGTCCTGTCCTATCCTAGAAACATAGAACATAGAAACGTAGAAGATTGACGGCAGAAAAAGACCTCATGGTCCATCTAGTCTGCCCTTATACTATTTCTTGTATTTTATCTTAGGATGGATATATGCTTATCCCAGGCATGTTTAAATTCAGTTACTGAAGATTTACCAACCATGTCTGCTGGAAGTTTGTTCCAAGCATCTACTACTCTTTCAGTAAAATAACATTTTCTCACGTTACTTCTAATCTTTCCCCCAACTAACCTCAGATTGTGGCCCCTTGTTCTTGTGTTAAAAACACTTCTCTCCTGAATCTTATTTAACCCTTTAACATATTTAAATGCTTCGATCATGTCCCCCCTTTCCCTTCTGTCCTCCAGACTATACAGATTGAGTCCATGAAGTCTTTCCTGATACGTTTTATGCTTAAGACCTTCCACCATTTAAAACTATTCTATTCTATTCTATTCTATTCTATTCTATGACCTTTCTTGCCACAGTTGTTAAGTGAATCACTGCAGTTGTTAAGTTAACAGCACTGTGAATTGAGCCCGGCTTCCCCATTAACTTTGCTTGACAGAAGGTTGCAAAAGAGGATTATATGACCCCAACAAATTGCAACAGTCATAAATGCTCTCTACCTGGGGCTACCTTTGAAGAGTGTTCGGAAACTTCAAATCGTGCAAAATGCAGCCGTGCGAGTGGTCATGGGCCTTCCTAGACATACCCATGTTTCTCCAGCACTCCGCAGATTGCATTCGTTGCTGATTAGTTTCCATAGACAATTTAAAGTGTTGGTAATGACCTGTAAAGCCCTACATGCAGGGGTAGCGAAAATGGAGCTCCACCCCAGAGCACCAAATTTGCACTGAAAGATGTTCAAAGAAAATGCAGGGTGCCCTGCATAAGCCACACCCACAATGTGGTAGTAAAATTTTTGGTAGCCCTTCATTGCCTACCTGGCATCGGGCCAGATTACTTGTGGGATCACGTCCTTCCGTATGAGTCTCAGTGACCGGTTAGGTCCCACAGAGTTGACTTTCTCCAGGTCCCGTCAATCAGACAATGTCACTTGGCGGGGCCTAGCAAAAGAGCCTTCTCTGTGGGGAGGGGGCGGCCCTCTGGAATCAGCTCCCCCTGGAGATTTGCGCTGCCCCCACCCTCCTCGCCTTCCACAAGAGTCTTTAGACTCACTTATTTCGCCAGGCTTGGGGCAATATAGATTTTGGCCCCCTGGACAATGAAAGTTATGTATGGCTAAAGTCTGAATGTGTATGATTTATTTTTAAAATATTGGGGATTTTAGGTTAGTTATTTAGTTTAATTAATTGGATTTGCCATTGTATTTTATTGTTTTTATTAGATGTTGTTGTACATACTCCTGGTCAGTTGGAGGATGATGAAGAGTTTGAGGACTCTGATACAGATAGTGTTTATGAATTAGTGGTAGGCCCTGGGTTACAGGTAGTAGAACAGGTGGGAGGCCAGCCACAGGATGTTGCTATGAGTCCAGAATCTAGCGAGGAAGAATCAGACGTTCGCTGGGACAATCCTAAATTCAGAAGGGTCCAAAAATGCAAGGAACATGTGTTTGGAAGAAGATATTAAGGGGAGGAATGGGTTAAATACTGGAGTGATGTATTTGTTTGTCAGGGGGCCAGAAGGGTGGAGTTTCAATGTTGTAGGGCTAAAATGAAATGTGTTTCTGTCCATCTCCCGAGCGAGCAAGCTCATTCTGTGTTATTTTACAGTCATTTCTGCTGTTTTTGAATCATACTGTGAGTATATAAATCTTGGTAGATGGAGGAGGCTGGGAGGAATGCATGTGGAATGTAATTAAGAGAAATAACAGGAGGAAGAGGAATGTGCTAGTATGAACTGCATTTTGAATACGGAAGTGAAGAGAATAAAGATGGAGTTTCTTTGTTTATGAAATACTGCATTTAGTAAGAGATGTTGTAAACCGCCCCGAGTCTTCAGAGGGGGGCCACATATAAATCAATCAATCAATCAATCAATCAATCAATCAATCAATCAAACAAACAAACAAACAAACAAACAAACCAGCAAATAAAAAAACAAACAAATATGAGCTACTGGTCAACCTGGCCAGTTTTGATCCTATGAACATGAGGCTGCCACAATGGTCGTAAGTGTGAAAAATATTCCTAACTCACTTTTTCAGTGCCACGGTAACTTCAAACAGTCAGAATAACAGAGCTGGAAGGGACCTTGGAGGTCTTCTAGTCCAACCCCTTGCACAAGCAGGAGTCATCAAGTCAAGGACTACCTGCAATTCACTTCCATGGTTTAGGAGCTGAAGTGGTGCAGCTGGTAGAGTGTAGTACTGCAGGCACTAAAGCTGACTGCTAGATCTTCAGGTCAGTGGTTCAAATCTCATCACCAGCTCAAGGTTGATTCAGCCTTCCAGCCTTCCGAGGTGGGTAAAATGAGGACCTGGATTGTGAGGGCAATAGGCTGGCTCTGTTAAAAAGTGTTGTAAGCCGTCCTGAGTCTACAGAGAAGGGTGGCATAAAAATTGAATGAATGACTGACTGACTGAATGAATGAATGAAGAAGGAAGGAAGGAAGGAAGGAAAGAAAAAAAGAAAGAAAGAAAGAAAGAAAGAAAGAAAGAAAGAAAAAAAATGAGGGGTAATAGGCTGGCTCTGTTAAAAAGTGCTATTGCTAACATATTTTAAGCTGCCCTGAGTCTAAGGAGAAGGGCGGCATAAAAAATCAATCAATCAATCAATCAATCAATCAATCAATCAATCAATCAATCAAACAATTAAATTCATTATGTACATGAATAGATTTCAGCTTAAAACAGACTCTTTCTAAACAGAAACTCAGCTAGCTCACCATTCTTATTCATTCATGAGTTCCCAAATAGCCCAATCACTATTTCCCCCCTCGTCCCACCCATCTATTCAAGTCATCCAAGACAATGGCTTTTTCTGCCAGTCACGTTATTTATTATTAGAGTTGAAAGGGACCGTCAGGTCATCAAGTCCAACCCCCTGCCCGAGCAGCAAATCCTATAGCACCCCAGCCAAATGGAAGTCTAATATTTTAAGCTGAGTATTGGAGTTCACAACCTCCGCAGGCTGGCTGTTCCACTGGTTGATTGCTCTGACCATCAGGAAGTTCTTCCTTATTTCTTGGTCAGCTTCCATCCGTTGTTCCTCGTCCGGCCTTCTGGTGCCCTGGAAAAGAGTGTGACCCCTCCTCTCTGTAGCAACCCCTCAAATACCTGTATACTGCTATCATGTCCCCTCTGGCCCTCCTTTTCTCTAGGCTATCCATGCCCAGTTCTAGCAATCTCTCTTCATAAGTTCATTGAGAGCATTGCACAGTTCCCCCAAAATCTCATCCTTGGTTCTTACATTGTCAGGATTCTCTGGAGTGTAACATTTTGCTATCATCAGTCTATTCCTCTTTTTATACACCTTCCCACTCTTCCTCTAGCAAGCTTCTGGTACCCATTCATACTTGCTGACAAATATTTTACCTCTTTCTTTCTTAATTAAATCTGCATCTTCACTCTTCTGTATGTATTCATTAATTATCCTTTGGAAAAATCAGCCCACCTTCATTCAGGACTTTTAGTTTCAGGACACTTTTTTTTCTTCTTCTTCTTTTCATCCACTAATTAATGCTATTTATTATTTAGACCTTTTACATTCAAAAATCACAGTGCTCCGTACATAGTGATCGTCACTGATGGGCCCATAGATTTTTCTACCGATCTCCGTCACTCAATTACGGTTAATTATAAAACCTTTGTGTATATCTAGATGTAGAGTTCAAGGTGTTGTTTATTTTCTCTACCGGAAGCCTTAATGGATAAATAATGTAGAACGTGAGCTTTATTAACCATTTAAAAATAAAATAAAATAAAGTGGTTTAATAATCTGTATTGCAGCGCCAAAAGTATTAACTGAAATTCCACTTCACATAATACAGTTTAAGGCATTGTGATCAAGCTGTCCAGGTTTTAACCAAGCATATCCAAATAACTTAATTTATTATTGGACGGACGGACGGATGGACGGATGGACGGACGGACAGACAGGCAGATAATAGATGTGACTGATGGTGACAGAAAGATAGATGATAGATAATAGGGAGATGATGAGAGATACATATTTGTGAAACAGATTAGAGGTAGATGATGATGAAGATAGATAGATAGATAGATAGATAGATAGATAGATAGATAGATAGATAGATAGATAGATAGATAGATGACAGAAAGGTAGATAATAGATTATGAGATAGAGATAGAGATGAAGATGATGATGATGAGATAGAGATGATAGATTTGTGAAATATTAAATTATTGATAGATAGATAGATAGATAGATAGATAGATAGATAGATAGATAGATAGATAGATAATTGATGATGACAAAGATAGATGATGGGTAATAGATGATGAGATAGAGATTATAGATTTGTGAAATATTATATGATAGATAGATAGGCAGGCAGGTAGATAAAGAGATAGATAAATAGATAGATGGATAGATGGATGGATCGATCGATCGATGGGTGGGTTTTTGGGCGGGCGGGCGGATGGATGGACAGTTAGATAGAAATGATAGATTTGTGAAATATTAGATGATAGATAGACAGACAGACAGATAGATAGAGGCAGACAGATGATAGATAGATGATAGATAGATGGACAGACAGACAGACAGACAGAAAGACAGATAGATAAAGGCAGACAGACAAACAAACAAACAGACAGACACATGCATACACCCCCACAAAAGCTAGCAATTCACTAGAGACACAGTTGCAAGTGAAAGAAAGCTTGAAATAAGGTGGGCCAGCCTGCCACCAGTGACCCACTGCCAAACGTAAGGATACACCTCTTTCTAAGGCACAGGTTGATATCTGCAAAACTAAGGATTCTTCCCATAATATTCAATTTCTTTCTTAAATGGAAACTGCACCCCCACCCCAACCCAAAAATCAGTTAAAGTTCTCAAGGAATCAAAGAACAATGACCTGGCAATAGGGCAACCAATCATTAGCTAGAGCGAAAGGACAAAAAATGGGGAAATACAGATCTTTGTGACCAAGTCTTTTTGCATCCTTTTTTAAAACTTTAATTAGCCCCCCCCCTCCCTCCCACACACATACCTCACCCTCACACCTCTGGCAAACAACAGCCCAGAGGATTATTGCTACATGGATTCCACTGTCACAAAATTTGTTACAGTTTGTCACTCTCTATGTGACTTCTCTGAAACTAAGCTATTTATGTTAATTGGTGCTTAGTGGTCTTAATACAATGTGTTTATCTGCTATATACTTATTCTCCAGCAACAAGACTGCTTAGTGATGATACTGCCGTGCTGTTCATTGCAACCCTTTCTATGCTAAACGTGTTTACTGGAAACTCCACCAATTATAGGATTTGTTTAAATTCATTTAGGATCAAAGTATAAATATCAAATGATGTATCCCCATCGATTCCAGAGGGGGTTAATTCTTTTAGTTACATAGAGATTTATTTATTTGCAAGAAAGGAAATAAATGTGAGTGGAAAAATCTTTCAAGAACTAGAATCTGCTTTTTCACACGAATAACATTTTATCCTTTATCTTAACCGCTACGTTTTTTTAAAAAAATGTGCCATTGCTATTGACTGGTTCCAACATCAAACTAAGTCCCGATTGAACTGCAGATCACTAAATTAACCACAATCGGTTGCCTTTGTATGTTATGTTAATACACAAATTACGGTTTAAGTACCAATGGTTGGATTCATGGAATAAACCGAGCCAAAATCAAACAGAATGCAGAACATCACTAGAAGCTTGTTCCAAATTAGAAGAAAAGAGAAATTTTGTGACAGTCAGTTTTGTGAGTTGCGGGTGCTTCATCACTGGAGATTTTCAAAAATATCGGACCGGATAGCCATTTGGATGGTATAAGTTGTCCAATCAAGGGGTTGGACTAGAAGATCTCTGATGTCCCCTCCAGCCCTATCTATCTATCTATCTATCTATCTATCTATCTATCTATCTATCTATCTATCTATCTATCTATCCATCCATCCATCCATCCATCCATCCATCCATCCATCCATCCATCCATCCACCCACCCACCCACCCACCCACCCACCCACCCACCTACCTACTTACTTACTTACTTACTTACTTATTGGATTTGTATGCCGCCCCTCTCCGCAGACTCAGGGCGGCTAACAACAATGATAAAAAACAACATGTAACAATCCAATTTAATAAAACAACTAAAAACCCTTATTATAAAAACCAAACATAACAAACAATGTTCCCTCTAATTTTTTTTGGGGGGGGCGGGCGGAAAATTATAGTGTCTGAGCGGCAGTCCCTTTGGGACTGGGTGGCACAGAAATAATAAATAAATAAATAAACAAACAAACAAATAAAAAAACCCACCCTGTTTTGCCTCAGAGAATTTCAAAATAAAATACTGTACTGTGTGTCTATAACAGTGAGCTCATAATAGGGCAACTCTATCAATATCAAAATGCCACTTAAATAGTTGAGCTAGTTTCAAACTAGATTTTGATTTTCTTTCTCTCTTCCTTACTCCCATTCTTTTTCTTTTTCTTTTCCTTCCTCTCTTTTTTCTATCTGTTTCTCTCTCTTCCTCTCTCTCTCCTTCCCTCTCACTCTTTCCCTCTTGGCTTCTGGGCAGGTTTGGAAAACTCTGAGTTGATGATGATTTTTAAGTGAGCGATTGCTCACTGCTCAGCTTAGAGGGAACTATGCACACAAACATACCGTACATAACTTGTAATGGCCTAGGGGAAGGAATATCCTAACTCCCCCATGCCTGGCGACAAAGGTGAGTCTTGAGTAATTTGCGAAAGACAAGGAGGGTGGGGGCCATTCTAATCTCTGGGGGGAGTTGATTCCAGAGGGCCAGGGCCGTCACAGAGAAGGCTCTTCCCCTGGGGCTCGCCAAACGACATTGTTTGGTCGACGGGACCCGGAGAAGGCCAACTCTGTGGGACCTTATCGGCCGCTGGGATTCGTGCGGTAGAAGGCGGTTCCGGATGTATTCTGGCCCAATGCCATGTAGGGCTTTAAAGGTCATTACCAACACTTCTAGCCTCTATTTTCTAGGACCCAAGAAAGTACATCCAGTTTTGGTCACCATACTACAAAAAAAGGCATTGAAACTCTAGAGAAAGTGCAGAAGAGAGCAACCAGGGTGATTAGGGGACTGGAGACTACAACATACGAAGAGCGGTTGCAGGAACTGGGCATCGCCGGTCTGGCAAAGAGAAGGACCAGGGGTGAGATGATGACAATGTTCCAATACCTGAGGGGCTGCCACAGAGAAGAACGGGGTCAGGTTGCTTTCCAAAGCAGCAGAAGGCCAGAGAAGGAATAATGGATGGAAGCTGACCAAGGACCAACTTGACTGTAAAAAATATGATTTCAACAATCGAGTTATCGAAGCGTAGAACTCATTACCGGACTCAATTGTGTCAACCCCTAACCCCCAACATTTCTCCCTTAGACTCTCCACGATTGACCTCTCCAGGTTCCTAAGAGGCCAGTAAGGGGCGTACATAAGTGCACTGGTGTGCCTTTCGTCCCCTGTCCAATTGTCTTTCCTTTCTTTCTCCTTACTCTCTTCCTTTCATATACCCTCTCCTCTAAGTTCACTTTTACCCTTATATATATAAATTACTACATGTCTATTTTTCTTCCTATGTATTTGTGTATTGGATAGATAGATAGATAGATAGATAGATAGATAGATAGATAGATAGATAGATAGATAATAAAGGAGAGATTCAACCTGGAAATAAGGAGGAACTTTCTGATGGTGAGAGTGATCAACCAGTGGAACAATTTGCCTGTGGAGGTTGTGAGAGCCCCAACACTAGAGATTTTCCAAGGGAGATTGGAGGATGAGGAGGAGAAGGAGGAGGAGGAGGAAGAGGAAGAGGAGGAAGAGGAAGAAGAAGGAGGAGGAGGAGGCAATTTCCTCCAATGAATGTAATAAGGCCATGTCCATGCATTGTTGTCCTTCACTTCTCTCCAAATATTTTCTTTTAAAAATGGGACATTATCTCTAGCATCAGAACGCTGCCATTTCTGAACAAAGAAGACTCACATGGAAAAGAAGAGAATTGGGTCACACTCCAAGGAAACAGAATCAGAAGTTTATCAAGAGGATCAAAATGGCATCTCAGGGGAAGCAGAAACTACTGATGCATGTGATAACTCAGAAAATGACCCTGAAGATATGACTAAAGGAAACATTTCTCTGCCAGAAATCATGTTGGATTGATTTTTTTTTTACTAAATATTGTTGTTTTCCTATTTTGGAGGGAGGGGAGGCTTCTGACAAAGTAGAGCATTCTAAGAACAGAATGATTATTTTAATTTTATTATTATTTTATTATCACATCAATGGTTTTTTTTCTAGCCACCTTCCTGGTTTTTGCCACATTTGGGTGATAAAATTAAGATAAAATTATTTTATTTCCATTGCTAATAGTTCTATTTATACCCACATTTAAGGGCTGTTAACAGGAAATATATTCAACTTAATTCAATATATAATTTAAAGTTAATTACACATTTCCAATTAATATACTAAACGTAATTAGGAATAAGTCAAGGCTTATATTAGGTGTGATCTTAAATTTGCAAAACCATCTATAATAAATTGCATACATTTAATTTGTGTTCATAAACGTCCATTTCCCTTCAAGAGACAGAGGGGAGACTCCTGTCCCCCCCTTGAAGATTTGACATTTGTGATTAAATTCTTCTTTAAAAGGTGAGTATGTTTCTGATTTAAACAGATGAGTTTCAGAAACCTTGGCATTATAAAATAGCTATGTGTGATTTGTTTACTTCCTGATTCTTTTTCTTGATTTGACTCTATGTGTAAGTGGTGGCGATCAAGCAAGTTCATATTTTTTTTAAAAAAAAATCTGTTAAGGGCTACTAGTCATTGCAGGTACAGTGTTCCCTCGATTTTCGCGGGGGATGCGTTCCGAGACCTCCCGCGAAAGTCGAATTTCTGCAAAGTAGAGATACGGAAGTAAATACCCCATTTTTGGCTATGGACAGTATCACAAGCCTTCCCTTAACACTTTAAACCCCTTAATTACCATTTCCCATTCCCTTAACAAACATTTATTCACCATTATTACTGGTATTCACCATTGAATAAGTCACTTAGTAATCCTGATATTTATAAACATAATTATTTATTAACAATAATTGTTTTTTTGTTATTTATTTGCAAAAATTATTAGTTTGGCGATGACGTATGATGTCATCGGGGGGGGGAAACCGTGGTATAGGAAAAAAACCCACGAAGTATTTTTTAATTAATATTTTTTTAAAAACCATGGTATAGGCTATTCACGAAGTTCGAACCCGTGAAAATTGAGGGAACACTGTAGTCCTCTGCTTACAACCAGTTGCTTAGTGGCTGTTTGAAGTTACAACAGCACCAAAAAACCCCATGACTTTCAGATAAGAACTACAGTATTCAAAGCAGAGGTGGGTTCTAACTTACCTTGCTGCTGGTTCGTTTCTTCCAGCGCCGTATGTGGCGGTGTATAAAAAAAATAAAAAACAAGATGGCGACCACAAGCACAGCGCCGGAACCTCGGCTCCTACACCTGCTCAGAAGAAAAAATAAATAAATAAAAATTCAAACTAATAATAATATTTTTTTAACAAAAAGATGGTGGCACCCACGGACCAGTTCTGACCGAAGTGGGTCAGTGACATCATCATGACATCACTGGTGGGCTGCTACTGGTTCAAGTGAACCCGTCCAAACGGGGAGGAACCCAAGGGAACAGAGAACCCGGGAACATTAGCTAGAATTACCAGCCTTTTAAATTCAGCTCAGAAATCTATCAACAGCTAAATAGCGGTACAGATAGTCCTCGACTTACAACAGTTCTGAAAATTAATAGTAATAATAATAATAATAATAATAATAATAATTAATATTTAATTGTCAATTCCAATGGTTTTCAGATCTCAGCGGACATTTGAAAACCATCGGAATTGACAAAATCTCCATCTGTCAATTGCAAAAGGCCGCTTTACTGGGATCGGCAAACATAATTCACCGCTACATCACGCAGTCCTAGGTGCTTGGGAAGCGCCCGACTGGTGATGAAATACAAAATCCAGCATAGTGATCTTGTCTGCTGTGTTTTACTGACATAATAATAATAATAATAATAATAATAATAATAATAATAATAATAATAATAATAATGATAATAATAATAATAGTTGTTGTTGTTGTTGTTGTTGTTGTTATTGTTTATTAGATTTGTATGCCACCCCTCTCCAAAGACTCGGGGCAGCATACAAATCTAATCTGATGCTCAGATGGACCCAGTTCCTCCTCTTCAAAGTCTGTGATTAAAGGAGTTGGTTGTGATCCAACCACAACAAATACCACCCTTTTGTGACCTTCTGACAAGCCAAATCAATGGGGGAGCCAGAGTCACTTAACATTAGTGTTACTAACTTAACAGCTGCAGTGGTTCCCTTAACCACTGTGGTAAGAAAGGTCATAAAATGGGGCAAAATTCACTTAACAACAATCTTGCTTAACAATAGACATTTTTGGACACCTAGCAAACCAGACGTTCGAAAAATGGACTCCCATTTTGCCTATTGTGCTGTTTTTCACACTGCGGGGCTTCAAGAAGCTTCCTGAAAGCCTTCAGAGTGTGAAAACCGACACAACGGGCAAACCAGAAATGCAGTCCTCCTGAACTCCATTTTCACTGACAAGAGACACTGTGGTCTGGTCCTTTGCTGTTTCCAGGGCAGCCGCACAGGTCAGATCTAAGCACCCTGTGTGCCAGATTTGGCCTGTGGGCCTTGAGTTTGACACCTCTAGTATAGGGTCTCCTGCTTGAGCAAGGGATTAGGCTAGAAGACCTCCAATGTCCCTTCCCACTCTATTCTGAATTGAATTATACAGTGGTACCTCTACTTACGAACTTAATTCGTTCGGTGATCAGGTTCTTAAGTAGAAAAGTTTGTAAGAAGAAGCAACTTTTTCCATAGGAATCAATTTAAAAGCAAATAATGCGTGCGATTGGAGAAACCATAGAGAGTGTGGAGGCCGTGTTTTCTCCCAAGAGATTCCTAGAGGGACTCCACGGAGGCTTCTCCCCGCCTTTTCCAACCCTGTTTCCTCCCAGGAAATTCCTAGAGAGGCCCCACGGAGGCTTCTCCCCACCTTTTCCGACCTGTTTCCTCCCAAGAGATCCCTAGAGAGGCCCCACAGAGTCTTCTCCCTACCTTTTCCAACCCTGTTTCCTCCCAGGAGATTCCTAGAGAGGCCCCATGGAGTCTTCTCCCTGCCTTTTCCAGCCCTGTTTTCTCCCAGGAGATTCCTAGAGAGGCCTCACGGAGTCTTCTCCCTGCCTTTTCCGGCTCTGTTTCCTCCCAATATATTCCTAGAGAAGCCCCACGGAGTCTTCACCCTACCTTTTCTGGCCCTGTTTCCTCCCAGGAGATTCCTAGAGAGGCCCCATGGAGTCTTTTCCCTGCCTTTTCCGGCCTTGTTTCCTCCCAGGAGATTCCTAGAGAGGCCCCACGGAGGCTTCCCCCCAACTTTTCTAGTCCTGTTTCCTCCCAATAGATTACTAGAGAGGCCCCGTGGAGGCTTCTCCCCACCTTTTCTGGCCCTGTTTCCTCCTAGAGGATTCCTAGAGAGGCCGCACGGAGGCTTCTCCCTGCCTTTTCCAGTTACACTTTTGGAGGCTCGGGTTTGTAAGTGGAAAATGGTTCTTGAGAAGAGGCAAAAAAATCTTGAACACCCAGCTCTTATCTAGAAAAGTAGAGGCATTTGTAGACAGAGGTACCACTGTACAGATAAAACAAGCCGTGGCTTGCAAAACACAAGCTGCTTTTTCTGTTTTGTGGAACCAGCTTTCTTGCGGCTGCTGGTCTGGAATCTGTCCCGCTGCTCTTATCTCCTTTGGCTGCCCAAATACCTTGAACGGGCATCTCCTGCTTTCTGCCTGTGTTCAGGGGGTGAAAGAAGGGCTCCAGCGCCACATCAGTATTCAAAATTCCTCTTTCAGAGTGGAGCGCATCAGTATTCAGTGTTCCTCTTTCGGGGTGTCGCACTTGCAAGCCCTTCCTTTAAAAGAGAAAAACCACCAGGGTCCTTAAAAAGCCTCTGAGTGTGTTTCTGTGTACAGCGCACAAATGTCCACTAATTGCACAAAGGAAAAGCCGAGATTCCAACTGCAAACCCCGTTAAAAAAAAAAAAAGTATATCGGGAAAAGAAGAGTGGAAGCATCTGTTTAATATAGACGACATTAGAATTTAATTTTACCTCTGTGATGCTTTTGTGTAGCTGCAGTGTTACAGAGACGCCAGTAAGCGTGGCAGTGCGGTGTCAGCAGGTGCATGCCACCAAATTACTGCTTTTCATTTGCATATTCATCTGCTAAGAAGCATGTCATTATCATATCAAAGGGATACTAAGCAACATCTAGCTTCAAGAGATGTGGCATAGTTTCAATGCTAGCAATTAATGCGAGATGAGGACACTTTCTGTCATATCTCCCAGGGCTAACTGTAATCGGGCTTATTATTGGATCGTTACCAATAAGCCTGTGTTGGCAGGGGAAAAGGCCTTGCGAAGACGAAGTGAGCAGCCCGCAAGGCCTTGCTGGAGGGTATCCGATAGCTGGGAATCCATCCACCTTGCCAGAACTACATAGGTAAACCTTAAAGGGGGCTTTTTCGAAAGGCAACTGGACTTTGTTTTGCTTTGAAGACATTTCGCTTCAATAATAATAATAATAATAATAATAATAATAATAATAATAATAATAACATCCATGAGCTGGTCATGGCTTACAAGTGGAACGCTCAAAAAGGAGACAGAAGGACTGATACTGGCGGGACAAGAACAGGCCATAAGAACAAATGCTGTCAAAGCCAGAATTGAAATATCAACAGACGATCCAAAGTGCAGACTCTGTAAAGAAACAGATGAAACAATCGATCACATACTCAGCTGCTGCAAAAAGATCGCACAGACTGACTACAAGCATAGACATGATGCTGTGGCACAGATGATCCACTGGAACTTGTGCCGGAACTACCATTTACCAGTGGCAAAGAACTGGTGGGATCATAAGCCCGAAAAAGTGGTTGAAAATGAGCAAGCAAAACTACTGTGGGACTTCCGACTTCAGACTGACCGAATTCTGAAGCATAACACACCAGACATTGTGATCGTGGAGAAAAAGAAAGTATGGATCATCGACATCGCAATCCCAGGAGACAGCAGAATTAAGGAGAAGCAGCTAGAGAAATTAGTGAAATACGAGGATCTAAAAATCGAGCTGCAACGACTCTGGCATAAGCCCATGAAAGTGGTCCCAGTGGTACTTGGCACGCTGGGCGCAGTGCCAAAGGATCTCAACGGACATTTGAAAACTATTGGAATTGACAAAATCTCCATCTGTCAATTGCAAAAGACCGCTTTACTGGGATCGGCAAACATAATTCGCTGCTACATCACGCAGTCCTAGGTGCTTGGGAAGCGCCCGACTGGTGATGAAATACGAAATCCAGCATAGTGATCTCGTTTGCTGTGTTGTACTGACATAATAATAATAATAATAATAATAATAATAATAATAATAATAGTAATAATAATAGTAATAATAATAATAATAAAATAAAAACAATAACAATAACAACAACAACAACAATAATAATAATAATAAAAACAACAACAACAGAACAACAGAGTTGGAAGGGACCTTGGAGGTCTTCTAGTCCAACCCCTTGCTTAGGCAGGAAACCCTACACCACTTCAAACAGATGGTTATCCAGCATCTTGTTAACAACGTCCAGTGTTGGAGCATTCGCAACTTCTGGAGGCAAGCTGTTCCACTGATCAACCATTCTGACTGTCAGGAAATTTCTCCTTAGTTCTAAATTGCTTCTCTCCTTGTTCAGCTTCCACCTATTGCTTCTTGTTCTACCCTCAGGTGCTTTGAAAAATAGGTTGACTCCTTCTTCTTTGTGGCAACCCCTGAGATACTGGAACACTGCTATCATGTCCACCCTGGTCCTTCTTTTCATTAAACTAGCCATGCTCAGTTCCTGCAACCGTTTTTCATGTTTTATCCTCCAGTCCCCTAATCATCTTTGTTGCTCTTCTCTACACTTTTTCTAGAATCTCAATATCCTTTTTGCATCATGGCAACCAAAACTTGAGTGCAGTATTCCAAGTGTGGCCTTATCAAGGCCTTATAAAGTGGTATTAACACTTCTCGTGATCTTGATTCTATCCCTCTGTTAATGCAGCCTAGAATTGTGTTGGTTTTTTCTCATCCAACGACCATCCTCAGTTCTGACTGAAGAAGCTTGTTGGATGCTAGGATTGAAGAAGATTTCTTGGATGAGAAGCACAGCGCCTTCAAGGAAAAAGAAAGTCCAGTCACCTTTTGAAATTACCTCCATCCTCCTTGCCTTTCGTAAACTCCTTAAAACCTACCTCTGCCGTCAGGCATGGGGGAATTGAAACATCTCCCCCTTGCCCATGTAGTTTTTGTGTATGATTCGATTGTGTGCTTGTTTTTTATATATTGGGGTTTCTTTTTTGGACTTTTTAACCTAAAATTGTAATTTAGATTGCTAAATTTTAGATTTGTTACTATGTACTGTTTTTACCATTGTTGTGAGCCGCCGCGAGTCTGCATATAAATCCAATAAATCTAATCTAATCTAACCTCGTTCTGTCAAAGACCTTGGAATACTCATATCAAATGACTTAAGTGCCAAAGATACTTTACGAGAAGAGCCTTACATTTTAGTCTCTAGCCCTCTAATCATCTTTGTTGCTCTTCTGTGCACTCCCCCCCCCCCAGAGTCTCAATAACCTTTTTGTATCATGGTGACCAGAGCTAGATGTCAAATCCCAAGGCTGGTCTTGTCAAGTTATCCAGTTTTTTAAAAAATAATTTTTATTGATTATAAAAAAGAAAACAAACAAACATAACACATAAGACATAATAAAACGTTAAATAAGCATTTCCAAAATGTGAACTGTAGGTGGTACACATCACAAAAAAGTAAAAACTTAATGCTGTGACTTTAAAAAGTGATTTTCATGAATATATCAAGTTAATATATCTGCGGAGTCTGCGGACAGGGGCGGCATACAAATCCAATAAATAAATGAATAAATAAATAATAAGTAAATAAATAAATAAATAATATATAGTAATTTATCACTAAGTAGGAATAACATATATAAATTGAGATTAACATAATTTACATTTTCATTATTATTTTGCTTATATTTGGATCTTATATAGTCAAATTTAAACTGCATAGAAGTGTAATGATACCATCCGAAGATCTTTACTATTGATTTGTCAACTATATTGTTGACTGCTAAGCTGCGACTTTAAAGATTTCGTTCAGATTATTTCAAGTCGCTTTAGCTTATAATGTTCTTAATGATTTGTGGATAGCCGTCTATCGATAGGTTTGCAGTTTCTCTTGTATATAGTATTTCAGATTTGCCTCTTTCGGAATATTTCTAAGACAGGTGAAAGAGAGCTATCTAGTTTTAAACCCATGTCAGATGAAACCATTTTCCCAAACCCAAAGCAAAATGGATCAGTTTATGATGACCAGATTGGTTGCCCTCAGCCAATGATGGGCTTCTACGGGTATGGTCAGGTACACAGAACTAGTAGGAAAAAATTGAATTTTTTTCCTTTTTTCTCTTCTGGGCTCTGGATATGTTTTTCCTATCGCAGTAAATGAGATTGAATGTGTATAATTTTAGAAGAGCTGTACATGTGTGTGTGTACATACACTTTTAATAGTAGATAACATATATTTTTGTGTGTCTAGGTGTAATATGTATGTACACATATTTCACCACACTTCAAAAAAGACATTGAAACTCTGGAGAAAGTGCAGAAAAGAGCAACCAAAATGATCAGGGGTTTAGAAACCAAGACTTACGAAGAGAGACTGCGGGAACTGGGCATGGATAGCCTAGAGAAAAGGAGGGCCAGAGCGGATATGATAGCAGTCTACAGGTATACGAGGGTTTGCCACAGAGAGGAGGGGATCACTTTATTCTCCAGGGCAATGGAGGGCCGGACGAGGAACAACGGCTGGAAGCTGACCAAGGAGAGATTCAACCTGGAAATAAGGAAGAACTTCCTGACGGTCAGAACGATCAACCAGTGGAAGAACCTACCAGCGGACGTTGTGAACTCCAATACTCTGGACATTTTTAAGAGGAAATTGGACTGCCATTTGGCTGGGATGCTATAGGGTTCCTGCTTAGGCAGGGGGTTGGACTTGATGACCTGCATGGTCCCTTCCAACTCTAACAATCAATCAATCAATCAATCAATAAATCAATCAATCAATCAATAAACAAACAAACAAACAAACAAACATATGGCATATATACATAGAATTAAACAGTATATTTTGGATGTTCAGTAGTAGTAAGGGAAATTGTATCTCTTTGAGGCGAGGAGAGGCTAGGCACCCTAACCCAAACCCTTGATGTGAGTGACAACAAGTTGGCCACCTTTTAGCCAGCACATGGCCTTTAAGACATGCCTGGTCACATGATCAAGTCACTCCCACTTGGTCACATGACTGGCAAGCCACACCCACAAAATAAGCCATGCCTACAGTGTGGTAGTCAAAAAAAATTGCAGCCCTTCACTGCCCTCAGCCCAAGAAGGTGTAACACACAGCCAGAGTCCTTTGTGAGTCATTGGAAATATAAAATATAGCTAAAAGTAAAAAAGAGTAAAAATGCTCTATTAACAAGCTGTGAAAGATGTGTATGTCTGCAATTGTAGGGCAAATTGCAGAACAAAGTTTGGGTAGAATCATAAGAATCTCGGCATGGATGCAAGGAAAAAAGAAGTAGTTTAAACCTTCGTGTTTGTGGAGGAAATATTTGAAAGTGTCCTGCAGTTTCCGCTAATGGCTCAGAAACCAGAGGAGATCTTAGTATGCCTTCCATACATTTATTTTTTGTTCCACGCGCTGTGCCATGATCAATAACAGAAGGACCCGTTCTTTCATTCGACAACTATTACATCTCAGCATTATTCAGAACTGGCCCCCTAATTTCCTGGTGTTAACTTCAAATGATTCTTTCAGGTGACTCGTCTTTCTCCCTAGAAGGGATAATTCACAAGGTTTCCATATGGTACGAGGCACCACAGAAATGCATGCTTCAAATGGGATTTCCGATAGACTGGAATCTGGTGTTTACAGAGTCTTTGGTTCTCTGCAAGTCCATTACACTAAACTCATGAGTTTCAAACATGTTCTCCGAGCTTTGTTGCCAGCCAGAATACAGTGTTCCCTCAATTTTCGTGGGTTCGAACTTCGTGGAAAGTCTATACCACGGTTTTTCAAAAATATTAATTAAAAAATACTTTGTGGGTTTTTTCCCCTATACCACGGTTTTTCCCACCCGATGACATCATATGTCATCGCCAAACTTTCATCTGCCCTTAATAAATATTTTTTTTAATAAACTTTAATAAATAAACATGGTGAGTAATAATCTGAATGGTTGCTAAGGGAATGGGAAATTGCAATTTGGGGGTTTAAAGTGTTAAGGGAAGGCTTGTGATACTGTTCATAGCCAAAAATAGTGTATTTACTTCCGCATCTCTACTTCGCGGAAATTCAACTTTCACGGGCGGTCTCGGAACGCATCCCCCGCGAAAAGTGAGAGAACACTGTAATGATGAATCCATATTCTCTGGGTCTGATTAAAGCTCCACCAGCCAAATGTGAACCCGATCTTGTCATATTTTGTCCCTTTATCTATTTGCCATGGAATCTGACCACTGGTCAATGTTAGTTTATTTAATTTTCCTCGTGTTTTTTGGGATGCTTATCTGCCTGCTTCAGGATCTCTAGTCAGATATTCCTTCATAGGCTTACTCAGGTACAGTGGTACCTCTACTTACAAACTTAATTTGTTCCGTGACCAGGTTCTTAAGTAGAAAAGTTCGTAAGAAGAAACATTTTTTCCCATTGGAATCAATGTAAAAGCAAATAATGTGCGCAATTGGGGAAACCACAGGGAGGGTGGAGGCCCTGTTTCCTCCCAGGAGATTCCTAGAGAGGCCCCATGGAGTCTTCTCCCCACCTTTTCCAGCCCTGTTTCCTCCCAGGAGAGTCCTAGAGAGGCCCCACAGAGGTTTCTCCCTGCCTTTTCTGGCCCTGTTTCCTCCCAGGTGATTCCTAGAGAGGCCTCACAGAGGCTTCTCTCTGCCTTTTCTGGTTACAGTTTTGGTGGCTTGGGTTTGTAAGTGGAAAATAGTTCTTGAGAAGAGGCAAAAAAAATCTGAACACCCAGTTCTTATCTAGAAAAGTTCATACGTAGAGGCATTCTTAGGTAGAGGTACCACTGTACATATATTAAAGTACATATTATTATTATTATTATTATTATTATTATTATTATTATTATTATTATTATTATTATTATTTATTGGATTTGTATGCCGCCCCTGTCCGCAGACTCAGTCAATCTGGAGATATTTTTTGGTTTTATCAATTTGCTAACAAAGCTTCACTTTGGGATTTATCCGACTATTGTTTATCCCATTTGACACACACACACATACACACACACATGTGTTATTCTACCACATGTTTATTTATGGGGGGGGGGGTTAAGTGTCAGGTACCCAATTCAGTATGTCCAATATATTTAATTTATTTTTTGTATCTCGACTTTATTATTTATACTAATAACTCAAGGTAGTGAATAGATCCAATATATACCGTGTTTCCCCGAAAGTAAGACAGTGTCTTACTTTCTTTTTATCCCCAAAAGCCCCACTATGTCTTACTTTTGGGGTATGTCTTATATTGGAGCTTCCCTAGCGGTGACGGCGTGAGCTTTTGGGGCCCGGGTGGGAGGGCACCGGCCACTGTTGCTTCTAAGCGGCGCCGTTGTTGTCCTCACGGCGCAAAGCCACGCAGTCCTGAATCGCTCCCTTCTCCGGCCAGCAAAGTCTGCTGCCTAGGAAAGCAGCGCATTTGAAAAACGCGCGTTTTAAAAGCGCGCCGCTTTCCCAGGCAGCCGGCTTGCTGGCCGGGGAAACAAGCGATCCGGGACTGTGTGGCTTTGTGCCGTGAGGACAACAACGGCGCCGTGGTGGCTTTCAAGCACCGCCCTTCGTGGCGCCCCACCACCCGTTCCTGCAGACGTGGCGACGTATGGAGAGGGGGACGTGGGCAGGAGGCGGCGCGCAGCTAGATGAGAGGGAGGCGGCAATACCCCCGTGTTTCCCCGAAAGTAAGACATATGTCTTACTTTTGGGGTACGGCTTATATTAGCCAACGCCCCTGAAACCCCCGATACGTCTTACAATCGGGGGTGTCTTACTATCGGGGAAACAGGGTACTATATCTTTCTCTTCCTATTTTCCCCACAACAACAATCCTGTGAGGAAAATTGGGCTGAGAGAGTGGGAATTGAACTCGTGATTTCCTGCTTTTTGATCTGGTGGGCCACGATAGGCCACTATAATATGTTGGATGGATCCATTCCATCTTTTGGAATGCTTTCAGAAACTGCTGATAAAAAGATACAATAGAACCCACATTTTTTTTAAAGGAATGACAATCAAAAGCCTGGCAAATTTGAACAAATGCTAAATTTAATAAAAAAATATTGATACTGGTTTCATGCACTGGCATGACGTTAATTCTGATGTTGCACTTATCCCAAATCTACATGAATTTTGGACAAAGGAGTTTGGCTCGTCTGTACATCAATACAAATGTTTTTTTTATTACAGAAAATGATGCTTTTCCTGATTTGCACATATTTGCTTTATATTTTTGAGGAATCAAGATCATGTGAAGTTTTAATACTACTTTATAATGCCACACTTGGAATACTGCATTCAGTTTTGGGCGCCACCATATGAAAAGGAATAGAATAGAATAGAATAGAATTTTATTGGCCAAGTGTGATTGGACACACAAGGAATTTGTCTTGGTGCATATGCTCTCAGTGTACATAAAAGAAAAAGATACATTTGTCAAGAATCATGGGGTACAACATTTTATGATTGTCCTAGGGGTCAAATAAGCAATGAAGAAACAATCAATATTAATAAAAATTTTAGGGTATAAACAACAAGTTACAGTCATACAGTCCTAAGTGGGAGGAAAAAGAAGATAGGAATGATGAGAAAAACTAGTAGAATAGAAGTGCAGATTTAGTTAAAAGTCTGACAGTGTTGAGGGAATTATTTGTTTAGTAGAGTGATGGCGTTCGGAAAAAAACTGTTCTTGTGTCTAGTTGTCTTGGTGTGCAGTGCTCTGTAGCGACGTTTTGAGGGCAGGAGTTGAAACAGTTTGTGTCCAGGATGCGAGGGGTCAGTAAATATTTTCCCCACCCTCTTTTTGACTTGTGCAGTATACAGGTCCTCAATGGAAGATGTTGAGACTCTAGAAAGATGTCGAGACTCTAGAAAGACTGCAGTAAAGAGCAACAAAGATGGTTAAGGGATTGGAGGCTAAAACATGTGAAGAACGGTTGCAGGAACTGGGCATGGCTAGTTTAATGAAAAGAAGGACTAGGGATGCTATGATAACAATGTTCCAGTATTTGAGGGGTTGCTGCAAAGAAGGAGTCAAGCTATTCTCCAAAGCACCTCAGGGTAGAACGAGAAGTAATGGGTGGAAATTAGTCAAGCAGAGAAGTAACCTAGAACTAAGGAGAAATTTCCTGACAGTTGGAACAATTAATCAGGGTAACAACTTGCTTCCAGAAGTAGTTGCGAATGTTCCAATTGTTTCTTTTCTGCAGTTCTGATTCTCCTCTGAAGTCTGTGTCGGTTTTGTTGGGTTGCCGAACCAAACCAGACAGTTATAGAGGTGGAGATGACAGACTCAGTCATTCCTCCATAGAACTGTCTTAGCAGCTCCTATTTTATTGTCAGCCTGCATGAATCAGTTATGGTTCAGTGGCACATAAGTTTGATCAATCAATATATAATTATGTAAGTAAGGAGAATTCTGCCCATTTATTACTATAATAGAATGAAATAGCATTCGATAGCATGGAAAAATCGGCTGGATTTCATTTAACCTAATGTATATTTCCAAACTCACGTCAAAGGGCAAAATATACCTATGCTGTTTTAAACAACCTTCCTTTCTTTTCCTCTTGCTAAGTTACATTATGTATAATTCAGTGTAAATAATTATATCTTAATACAGAAACCAGCTGGGTGACTTTGGACTAGTTGCTCTATCTAAGCCCTAGGAAGCAGGCAATGACAAACCACTTCAAGAAAAGAAAAATTGCCAAGAAAACAGCAGGAATATCAAAATATGTTAATACTGATTCAAAAGCATCAAAAAATAAACAGATGAATGATTTTAAAAATTAAAAGTTGAAATAAAACCTCTGATGCTGACCTTAAGATACAATAACAATATAGGAAGATACATTTGACAGCCTCAAAATGGGTGAGCAGTGTGGGTGGGCAGTAGGAAAAGCAAGTAGGATGCTTGGCTGCATAGCTAGAGGTATAACAAGCAGGAAGAGGGAGATTGTGATCCCCTTATATAGAGCGCTGGTGAGACCACCTTTGGAATACTGTGTTCAGTTCTGGAGACCTCACCTACATAAAGATATTGACAAAATTGAACGGGTCCAAAGACGGGCTACAAGAATGGTGGAAGGTCTTAAGCATAAAACGTATCAGGAAAGACTTCATGAACTCAATCTGCATAGTCTGGAGGACAGAAGGAAAAGGGGGGACATGATCGAAACATTTAAATATGTTAAAGGGTTAAATAAGGTTCAGGAGGGAAGTGTTTTTAATAGGAAAGTGAACACAAGAACAAGGGGACACAATCTGAAGTTAGTTGGGGGAAAGATCAAAAGCAACATGAGAAAATATTATTTTACTGAAAGAGTAGTAGATGCTTGGAACAAACTTCCAGCAGACGTGGTTGGTAAATCCACGGTAACTGAATTTAAACATGCCTGGGATAAACATATATCCATCCTAAGATAAAACACAGGAAATAGTATAAGGGCAGACTAGATGGACCATGAGGTCTTTTTCTGCCGTCAGTCTTCTATGTTTCTATGTTTCATTTCTTCAGATGATGTGTTGTGGGCAGCAATAAATAGTATGTTTTTACCCATAAACGCTTTAATTATTTTAATTCATTCTCTAGAACTGACTCTAGAACTGACATACTGGACTTTCTGGGTTCAGTACAAAACCTTAAAATGCGACTGTGCTCCTCAACAAATAAGGCTGTCTATCATTTGTCCTTTTTGTGGCTATTCCGATAATGTGACTTAATCAACTGAAAAAAAGTCCAGGAACTTTTTAAAAAACTTATCTTGGTTGGTAAGCAACTCCCACCCAGTCACATGACCTTTAAGCCACCTCTGGTCACATGATTGTCAAGCCTCTACCACCTGGTCACATGGGCGGCAAGCCACTCCTACCCGGTCACATGACCATCAAGCCAAATCCACAAAATAAGCCACGCTCACAGTGTGGCAGTAAAAATGTTGGCAACCCATCACTGTTTGTGGGGTATATTTTAACGTATTCATAGAATGCTTTAGAAACAGAAATAATGGCTTCCAAATCTGACAATTGTTTTTTTTTCTTGCACAACTATTTTAATGGGTATTTATTTTATGTATTTGTTTTTTAAAGTTTTTTCATTGGATTGTTGTTTCTACCTATTGAGAACTGTCCTGCGTCACTTAGGCAAGATGGGTGGCTATACAAATCAATCAAACAAACAAACAAATTTAACTGGGAAAAGCAAATGCACACAAGTGTTTTGAAAATGTTTAAAAATGTTAAAACTGTTAAATGTTAAAAGTATTTTAAAAAGTCTCTGCCTGGGCCCCCTCTCTGAAGAAGATGGGCGGTTAAGAAATATAACATAAAATATACCGTAAGTAAATAAACAAAGAGACAGAAAAATAAGTAAAAGGATATAATTATGGGGGGAAAAACTTCCAAAACAGTGTGATACATTAACTTCAGCAATATATTTTCAGCATTACAAGAGTTGTTGTAGGCAGGCCCTGTTTTTTCTGTCAGTCAAATGTTCTTGGTTTCAAGCCATAAAGGAATAGCATCTCCAATATCTTCGCTTAAGGTAAATATTTAGTTATTTTTTATTGATTGATTTTGTCCATTACACAATGAGGGTTATATTGGATATACATATAGTAAATATATAATGAAGGTTATAGAGGATATACTCATAGATATACTCATAAGTTTGGCTAAACGGTACCCTAGAATTAGTTCAAATATCCTGCTTGTGATGGAACTGTTTCTTAGGGAAATATATTCTATAGGAGTGTGACTGGGAGAATAGAGTTCTTTATTGGCCAAGTGTGATTGGACACACAAGGAATTTGTCTTTGGTGCATATGCTCTCTGGGTACATAAAAGAAAAAGATACATTTGTTCAGAATCTTGAGAGTACAACACTTAATGATTGTCATAGGGGTCAAATAAGCAATGAGGAAACAATCAATATTAATAAAAATCTTAAGAATACAAGCAACAAGTTACAGTCATACAGTCATAAGTGGGAGGAAATGGACGATAGGAATGATGATTGATTGATTCCCATTCAACCAACAAACATACATTACATTCATCAGCATGGGGGCTGGAGTCTAATAGAACCAAGCCTGGTGGCATAGATGAGTCTTCAAACTCTAGTGGAAAGTTAGGAGGGTGAGGGCGGTGTAAATCTCTGGGGAGAGCTGATTCCAGAGGACCGGGCCCCCAGAGAGAAGGCTCTTCCTTTGGGTCCCTCCAAGCGACATTGTCTAGTTGATGGGACCTGGGGAGGGCTGACTCTTTGGGACCTGACCGGTTGCTGGGACTCATGCGGCGGGAGGTAATCCCACAAGTAATCTGAACTGATGCCATGTAGGGCTTTAAAGGTCATAACCGTTCTGCCAGCGTGTCCCAAATGCCTGTAATTAGTCCAAAAAGACACACACCACACGATAGAAGGAAAACCAAAAGTCTTTATCAACAGAAAAGCAGAAAAAACTCCCTTTTTAAATGTCAAAGAGATTTTCTGGTACACACAAGGCACAGGTTAAATGCAATCCAAATTCTCACCCAGTAACTGGGAAATTGAGTCCAATTCCAAAAGTCCAGAAATTCCACACACAGTCTTGAACAGGCAAACAACAAACCACGATCTTGACAAACTATGAATCAGATAAACTTCCACGAGGCTAAACCAGCACGCTGCTCTTTTTATCTGTAGCACTAATTACAGCAGCCCCACCCAACCACAGGTGGCCTCACTTATCTCCTGTAATAATCCTTCAGTTGCTCTCTCCTATGCATCACGCTACACATACGTGGGACCGTCATAAGTTCTTGTTCAGAATCCAGGGATGATAAGGATGATTGATCTCCTCCTGGCCTGTCTGCCAAACTCCCCTCTTCCCTGCCACTCATGCTTCCTTCGTGAGAGGAGTCTTCGTCGGGAGATTCTATCGGGAGCAAAACAGGCCTGTGGCATGGGGATGTTTCCCCCACCTCCACCTCCACATTCCTTGGGTCCAGAGCTGGGGCAGAGCCAACCATAACAATAACCAACACTTTGAATTGCATCCGGAAACCAATCGGCAGCCAATACAGTCTACAGAGTGCTGGAGAGATATGGGCATACCTGGGAAGGCCCATGACCGCTCGCGTGGCTGCATTTTGCACGATTTGCAGTTTCCGAATACTCTTCAACGGTAGCCCCATGTAGAGAGCATTGCAGGAGTCAAACCTCTGCAGTAGAGGAACCTAAACCTTGAACCTAAAAATGATTTATATCATTTTGCTGCTTCGCTTAAAATTCTTACCGTTTGGGTCTTTCCAACTTGATGTCTTCCAAATGTATTAGGGCTGCAATTTACAGATTGCTCGGTCTGCATGGCCCTCGTACTAATAGTGTCAAGGTACTACCCTGTTTCCCCGAAAATAAGTCACCCCTGAAAGTAAGATGTAGGAGAGATTTCGTAAAATTGCCTAATATAAGGCATCCCCCAAAAGTAAGACATAGGAGACGTTTCGTTTCTCAGCATTCCCAAACAGAACATATACTGTAGAATAGAATAGAATAGAATAAAATAGAATTTTATTGGCCAAGTGTGATGGGACACACAAGGAATTTGTCTTGGTGCATATGCTCTCAGAGTACATAAAAGAAAAAGATACATTTGTCAAGAATAACACTGCTGTCCATAAATTGCATCCCAAAACGCTGCATCAATCAGATTTAAAACACATCCAACACGCATCCAACATGCGGCTGCATGTTTGGATGCATTTTTTCTACAGCAGGATACAGGATACAATTCACTGCAAAAAAAAAAAAAAAGACATCCCCTGAAAATAAGACATAGCACATCTTTGGCAGCAAAAATTAATATAAGATGCTGTCTTATTTTCGGGGAAACACAGTAATAGTGCTGCAATCATTGCCTGTAGTAATAAGATAAAAGGCTTCCGTCCCGGGGTGGTTCTAGATACATTGCAAATTCATCTACTCCATATATTGGAAAGTAAATAAACTGGGTCACATTAGAAGAAATCTTTGCTAAGGTCCTTTCCCAGGACAAAATAATCTCTTTGAAAGTTTGGAGCAACTAGGCTATAAACCTCTGTCATTTAGTTAAGGCTTTTGATGTGATCATCCATGGCATAAAAGAAGCGGTAACCAATTGTTTACTGTGAGCAATGAAGCAGGACACAGGTAAGGGGAAACTCATACTGTTTCAATGATTTTTTTTAAAAGCAGAAAATAAAGATAACTCCCTCCTCGTCTACCTTTCTCCCTTTCTTTAAATATACTGCTCAAAAAAATAAATGGAACATTCAAATAACACATCCTAGATCTGAATGAATGAAATATTCTCATTGAATATTTCACTTGCACAACTATTCCATTTGCACAACAGCATGTGAAATTGATTGTCAATCGGCGTTGCTTCCTAAGTGGACAGTTTGATTTCACAGAAGTTTGATTTACCTGGAGTTATATTCTGTTGTTTTAAGTGTTCCCTTTATTTTTTTTGAGCAGTGTATATTTAGATACATTGTTTTGCTTTGTATTATTTTTTAGCAATTCAACCTATGGATATTGGATTAACTTATCAAAATGGTTATATATTGTATTCGTTTTTCGCTCCCATGTTTAATAAACAGAATAGATTCTAATTACTTTTAATTGCTATGTTGATGATGCGATTTGAGAAGTTGAGTTTGTTTTATTGGATCAGAAATTCTGGGCAACAGAACTGTCTCTTAGATAAAACTAAAACTAATGTCAGATAGAGGACATGGATAAAACCTAGCAGCTTTGGCACATAGAGAATAAATGTTTGGAATGTATTTTCTGGACTTTCATTCATTCCATCTGTTATTGGGATCTTAGAATAAGAGAAAGTTGGATAATTTGACCTTTTTAATGGGAAGCTAACCAGACACAAGAACAGGTTTTTTTCCTGAATGCCATCCCTCTACTACACAAATAATTCCCTCAACACTGTCAGACTTTTTATTAAATCTGCACTTCTATTTCTACTAGTTTTTTCTCATCAGTGTTCGGAAACTCCAGATCGTGCAGAACGCGGCCGCGAGAGCCATCGTGGGGCTTCCCAGATTCTCCCACGTATCTACAACACTCCGTGGCCTGCATTGGCTGCCGATCAGTTTCCGGTCACAATTCAAAGTGTTGGTCATGACCTTTAAAGCCCTACATGGCATTGGACCAGAGTACCTCCGGAACCGCCTGCTACCACACGAATCCCAGCAGCCGATAAGGTCCCACAGAGTTGGCCTTCTCCGGGTCCCGTCGACTAAACAATGTCGTCTGGCGGGTCCCAGGGGAAGAGCCTTCTCTGTGGCGGCCCCGGCCCTCTGGAGTCAACTCCCCCCGGAGATTAGAACTGCTCCCACCCTCCTTGTCTTCCGTAAAATACTTAAGACACACCTATACCGCCAGGCATGGGGGATTTGAGACACCTTTCCCCCAGGCTTATTATAATTTTTGTTTGGTATGTATGTGCTGTTTGGTTTTTAATTATGATAGGGTTTTTAGGGTTTTTTTTAATATTAGATTTGTGCCAGTATAATATTGTTTTTATCGTTGTTGTGAGCCGCCCCGAATCTTCGGAGAGGGGCGGCATACAAATCTAATAAATAATAATAATAATAATAATAATAATAATAATAATTATTATTATTATTATTATTATTATTATTATTATTATTATTATTATTATTATTATTATTATTATTATTATTCCTATCATCATTTTCCTCCCACTTAGGACTGGATGACTGTAACTTGTTGCTTGTATCCTAAGATTTTTATTAATATTGGTTGTTTCTTCATTGCATATTTGACCCCTATGACAATCATTAAGTGTTGTACCACATGATTCTTGACAAATGTATCTTTTTCTTTTATGTACGCTGAGAGCATCTGCACCAAGACAAATTCCTTGTGTGTCCAATCACACTTGGCCAATAAAGAATTCTATTCTATTCTATTCTATTCTATTCCCCTCTTCTTCTCTATGAGATCTGTTTCCAACCTACTTGGGGGGGGGGGTTGTTACTGGGGCAATTCTCTTCAAGACTTTATTCATATTTCATTTATATGGCCACCCTTGATGGGGGGATGGCATATATATTTAAAGCCACATTTAACCATCTCAACCATGATGCTTGAGGTCAAAACAATAAACTCAACTCATAAAAGCTTTGCCTAACTTCCTGGGCCAAACACCTGGAGGAACAACTAAGTTGTTAATGATTTACAGAAGACCAACCGGGCCACAACTATTTGGATCGCCAGTAGGATGCTATTTTCACATATCAAGCATTGCCATAAAGGAAGCATAACTCCTTGGTCCATCAAATTGGTGTCTTTTAATGAAGGTGCCTTGTGCCCTCTCTGTTAGATTTGATGGGCGAAGTAGAAAATATGGGAGAATTGCAGTCCTACCAATTGCTTTACCTTTTAAAAGCCACGAACCTGAAAAATAATGCCAAGCTGGTATTTGTTTTCTAGAAACAGAAACATAGAAACATAGAAGTCTGGCGGCAGAAAAAGACCTCCTGGTCCATCTAGTCTGCCCTTATACTATTTTCTGTATTTTATCTTAGGATGGATATATGTTTATCCCAGGCATGTTTAAATTCAGTTACTGTGGATTTATCTACCACGTCTGCTGGAAGTTTGTTCCAAGGATCTGCTACTCTTTCAGTAAAATAATATTTTCTCATGTTGCTTTTGATCTTTCCCACAACTAACTTCAGATTGTGTCCCCTTGTTCTTGTGTTCACTTTCCTATTAAAAACACTTCCCTCCTGGACCTTATTTAACCCTTTAATATATTTAAATGTTTCGATCATGTCCCCCTTTTTCCTTCTGTCCTCCAGACTATACAGATTGAGTTCATTAAGTCTTTCCTGATACGTTTTATGCTTAAGACCTTCCACCATTCTTCTAGACCGTCTTTGGACCCGTTCAATTTTGTCAATATCTTTTTGTAGGTGAGGTCTAAGAAGCTTCTTCTTAAATTAACCTTGAAAGAATATCAAGAATTGGTGGTAAAAAAAATAAATTTGCATGACCCTAAAGATTCAAAAGATGCAGAATGGCAAAGATAGTCAAATATATATATTTTTAACATTTTAACTTGTTATAATGTTTTTCTTAAAAATTGAAATTGCAAGCAGTTTTGCTAAAATTGAAGGCAGTTGGTAAAAATGCCAGAGTCAATATTTAGGCAATGCTACAAATAACATTTCTTCCTCTGTGGGTTATTTTTCCCTTATAAAATTTCTAAATTTATCATCATTTATTTCAAAATTCAAATCTGTGGAATAGAAGTGTGGGGTTATTTTTTACCCTTTAAAAACAAACAGTGTTAAATATGTATTCAATTAAATATTCCTCTCTCCTGTGCTGCCAATGGATCATTTATCCTATTGGTGAATCTTAAGAATCTTTAAAATGTAGAATACAAATACAAATACCATTTCCACCGAGGGTGGGGTTGTTAAAACAATTTTTTTAAAATAAAATCTCTAATTCTATCATCATTTATTACTGGGATTTCATTTCAAAATCCAAATCTGTAGAACAGAGGTGTGATTTTATTTCCTCAAATAAGCAGCGTAATACCACACACAAACACACACACAAAATTAAATACTCCTCTCCTATGTTTTCAATAAATTATTCATCCGTAACAATCTTTAAAATGTACAACACATTTAAGTTGAATGTTACAAGACTTCAGAACTTTCCACATCTGAATAAATATACTCTGCGTTGTTGTCTTTGGGATGTCGGGCAAGAAATCCAAGAGCAAATTTCATATATATATATATATATACTGTATTTAAGAAGACGGTAGGGGAGGAAGAGAAAAAAGAGATCTGTCAAGGGTATATACATGGATGCATGCTCACACCGTCACGATGTTATTCTGTCTAAGTTATTTGATTGCTCTTCATAGTCTTTTGATTACAATTGGCATTTAGAGAGTCAACCACACACCTTTCACTGTGATGCCTATGTCTTCCTGTTCGCCTTATCTTGCGGCTGTGATGCCGCACAGCACTCCTATTTCTTTTCTTGTGGGTTTTTGTGAGGTTTCCTTGATGTTTGTGACAGGCCACGATGGGAGAAGCTTTTATCACGGTGGGGTTTGGAGGCCTCCGTAAATTGAAAATTGCAAATGAAATCCACTGGGCTTGAATTCATCAGCTATTATGTCAGGTGACCTTTGGCAGCTGCTGATAAAAATGAGAGAATGTTAGCTCTGATCCAATTTTCACCACTAACCATTCCTTTTCAAATCCATTCACCGCCAGGCAGCCGACGCATGGGAAGTGAAAATGATAGGGTTTCAAGAGAACTGTATTGTATTGCAGATTAAGATTTTTTTTTCCTACCCCTATTTCTAGAGGTCGCCCCACAGGCCTCTGTCTGGTGTCTACCTATTGTCCAATCAGTTTCAATATCTGCTTCAAGGGACATGCTAGCCATCTTTACAGATAAGTGCTTACCGGAGAAAATAGTTGGACTTAATAGTTTTGCTTCGGAAGCGCCAAGGGTCACAGTGTACCAATATTGACTGGCACATGTTAGTTTAATCTGACATCCTCAAGAATGTGACACCAGATTCTTTCAGGGTTGTTGATCTCCAGAAATTCGTCTTTATTGTATAGCTGTTGTTCCCAGCTCCAGGGTTCCAGAAATGTTATTAGACCGTGGTGACTGTTTTATATTCATGAGTTACAGATAGTCTCAAACACCTATCCAAGCAAAACAGGTACAACCTTAAGCTCATGGAAATTGATAAATACTATACCAACTTATAGTAAGGGTGGGAGGAATTCTACCCCTGCCACAGCCCTTTGCCCTCCAAGAGGTCTATTTCGTACTGAAGTAGAATGGATTAATCATAGGATGATAGAAAACATGAGAGTTACTTAACTTCCAGTGAGTGTTGGAAAAATAAGTGGATATTATCCTTCAAACATTCCCATTTAAAGGAGTGAACAAATGATCACAGCTGTATACATTTTGCAGGATGTCTCCCTCAACCCAGATTATGATCTTTAAATTTTTACCCATCCAAATTATCAACAGGAAAGAAAGAAATTTAATGGAACTATAAAACATTAGACAAGCTGTACGGGAGACCAACATCTATATAAAACTCACTGCTAACCCTTGGCTCATGAATTCTCAATTAATCCCCCAAACAAGGTGGGGGTTTATGTGGATAAAATAGAATGAAGCCACTCCATAAAGTAAAGCTTTAGATTAATTAAATTGATTAATATAAACACCGCGTACCACTCCTCCTGAAAGGTCCTTAGGGATTCCTCTGTTGCTAATGTAAATAAGTCTATTTCCATAAAATCCCCCATCCATTCCTATAGCAGGTTTCTAGAAGAGATTTGTCTTGTTGGATCAGCTGAAATATTCTTGTCCACTCTTAAATGTTCCCCTCTCCAATGTGCTGCCATGGGGAATTTGTTGCTCAGTTGCTAAATCATGTCCAACTCTTTGCAACCCCATGGACCAGGGGTCCCCAAACTTGGCAACTTTGTGGACTTCAACTCTCAGAATTCTCCAGCCAGCCAGTATGCTGGTTGGAGAATTTTATTTTATTTATTTTTCTGTTTGTTTGTTTTTCAAACAAGTATGGAATTGTAGTTTGTATTAACATAACTTAAGTAGAAAGTAATGATAAAAAAGGATAATAGGACAGTAGGACAGGAACAGTAGGCACAATGGTGCGCTTATTTAACCCTTTAATATATTTAAATGTTTCGATCATGTCCCCCCTTTTCCTTCTGTCCTCCAGACTATACAGATTGAGTTCATTAAGTCTTTCCTGATACGTTTTATGCTTAAGACCTTCCACCATTCTTGTAGCCCGTCTTTGGACCTGTTCAATTTTGTCAATATCTTTTTGTAGGTGAGGTCTCCAGAACTGAACACAGTATTCCAAATGTGGTCTCACCAGCGCTCTATATAAGGGGATCACAATCTCCCTCTTCCTGCTTGTTATACCTCTAGCTATGCAGCCAAGCATCCTACTTGCTTTTCCTACTGCCCGACCACACTGCTCACCCATTTTGAGGCTGTCAGAAATCACTACGCCTAAATCCTTCTCTTCTGAAGTTTTTGCTAACACAGAACTGCCAATGCAATACTCAGATTGAGGATTCCTTTTCCCCAAGTGCATTATTTTACATTTGGAAACATTAAACTGCAGTTTCCATTGCTTTGACCATTTATCTAGTAAAGCTAAATCATTTACCATATTACAGACCCCTCCAGGAATATCAACCCTATTGCACACTTTAGAGTCATCGGCAAATAGGCAAACCTTCCCTACCAAACCTTCCCCTATGTCACTCACAAACATATTAAAAAGAATAGGACCCAGAACAGATCCTTGTGGCAGACCGCTTGTAACCTGTCTCTGCTCAGAATACTCGCCATTAACAATAACTCTCTGATGTCTATGCTTCAGCCAGCTTGAAATCCACTGAACTATCCAGGGATTAAGTCCAATCATCACTAATTTATCTATCAGCTCTTTATGTGGAACCGTATCAAAGGCTTTGCTGAAGTCCAGGTAGGCAATATCCACGGCACCACCTTGATCCAACACCTTTGTGACATAGTCAAAGAAATCAATGAGATTAGTCTGACATGATTTGCCTTCAGTAAAGCCATGCTGATTTGGGTCCAATAAGTTATTGTTTTTTAGGTACTGATTTATCCTCTTTTTGAGTAGAGTCACTTTTCAAAGGTAGCCCCATGTAGAGAGCGTTGCAATAATCGAACCTCGAGGTTATTATTATTATTATTATTATTATTATTATTATTATTATTATTTTGTTTGTTTAATTTCAATTTTTTATGATGCCCTTCTTCTTAGACTCAGGGTGGCTTACAACATGTTCACAACAGCACTTTTTTTAAACAGAGCACTATTTTTAACAATAGGACTTTAAAAAAAACATTTTAAAATATTTTAAACAATATTTTAACAATTGCCCCCATAACCCAGGTCCTCATTTTATGCACTTCGGAAGGATGGAAGGCTGAGTCAACCTTGAGCCGGTGATGAGATTTGAACCACCAGCCCAGGATGTTTTACGTGCACAAACTGGTAGCAATGGGTTTTAGAACCCACTACTGCATTGTGTGTGTGTATATGTATTTATTTGTTGTAAGAAAAGTTAGTGAATTGGATTTATTACAGTTTATGCTATCTTCAGGTTGAATATTACTCAGAGCTGAGTTCCTGCAGCATCACAAATGTAAAGTTGTCAATTAGTCTCCGAACACAATTCAAAGTGTTGGTTATGACCTATAAAGCCCTACATGGCATGGGACCAGATTACTTATGGGACTGTCTTCTGCCTCTTACATCCCAACGGCTGGTCAGGTCCCACAGAGTTGGCCTTCTCCAGGTCCTGTCAGTGAGACAATGTCACCTGGCGGGGCCTAGGAGAATAGCCTTCTCTGTGGCTGCCCTGGCCCTCTGGAATGAGCTCCCCCCGGAGATTTGTAATGCCCCTACTCTTCCTGCCTTCCACAAAGTTCTGAAGACCTGCCTCTGCCGGCAGGCTTGGACCATTAAAACTTTGATATTTTGCCCTGCCCAATGAATGAATGTAGGATGTATGACGTATGAATCTGTTTGTTTGCTTTTAAACTGTGGTTTTTTTAGAATGCGATTTTATGTAGGTTTCTAATAGGTTCTCCTGAGACTCAGGGCAGCCTAAAAATCAAATAAATAAAAACAAATAAACAAATAAACAAACAAATAAACAAACAAAAAACAAACAAACAAACAAATAAATAAATAAAAATTGTAGACATAATTGTGTTCTCCCCATCCATGTATTCACCAAGAAATGCAATGCATAGCATAAGGCTACATGACTTTGCAATTGTGTGTGTAATTGTGTATGTGACGAGCATAATGGAATCCAAGTGAATCACAAACTTCTATGAATCCAGTGTGCGATATGAGTACAAAAAAAAAATGCAAATAGGGGTTTCAATAAAAACAGTTTGCAAACCATAGGAATGCATTAGCTTGAGTCAGACTTCACTCCCAGTTGAATGCAGTGGTTAAAGCATCAGGCTGAAAACTGGAAAGTTGTGAGTTCTAGTCCTATGTTATGTAGAAAGTCACCTTGGAGACCTTGAGCCAGTTCTTCTAAGAAGGAGGCAGTGACAAAGCGCTTGCAAAATTTTGCTGGGAAAAATACGGGGCCTTCTCCAGGCAGTCATCAGGAATGAAGACGGATTCAAAGTAGCCCCTTCCTAAAAAAAAAAATCCCTTGATGTTTATATAATTTCCTGGAAATTCAGACACTTCAGTAGAAGACATGAAAATATGGGTACTGAGAATAGTCACTGGACTGTGAAACTAACAAAGATGGAGGAACATGGATATGTTCATCCATGGGAGAAGACAGCTGATGGAGGATATGATAGAAGAGTTCAAGAATCTAAATGGGTGTCATAAAAGAAGAGCCATCATTTGTTTGTAGAACAGGACAAAAGATGACAGTTATAAAATACGAAAAGACAGATTCTCTTGGAATTTTAGGATATACTGTACAGTGATACCTTGTCTTACAAACTTAATTGGTTCTAGGACGAGGTTCTTAAGATGAAAAGTTTGTAAGACGAAACAATGTTTCCCATAGGAATCAATGGAAAACTGATTAATGCGTGCAAGCCCAAAATTCACCCCTTTTGCCAGCCGAAGCGCCCGTTTTTACGCTGCTGGGATTCCCATGAGGCTCCCATGCATGGGAAACCCCACCTCCGGACTTCTGTAGGGGAAGCTCAGCATCTCAAAAATGAGCGCTTCGCTGGCAATAGAAGTCCGGAGGTGGGGTTTCCTAGCGAAGGGAGCATCAGTGAAATCGCAGCATCACAAAAACACCGAAGTCCTCGAAACCCCACCTCCAGACCTCTGTGTTTTTGTGATGCTGCGATTTCACTGAGGCTCCCCTCACTGGGAAACCCCACCTCCGGACTTCCGTTGCCAGCAAAGCACCCATTTTTGCGCTGCTGGGATTCCCCTGCTGGGATTCCCCTGCAGCATCACAAAAACACAGAAGTCCACAGGTGGGGTTTCCCATGGAGGGGAGCCTCAGGGGAATCCCAGCAGCACAAAAACGGGTGCTTCGCTGGCAACGGAAGGTCTGGAGGCGGGGTATCCCAGCAGCAGTGGTGGGTTTGTGAGGTGAAAATAGTTTGTAAGAAGAAGCAAAAAAATCTTAAACCCCGGGTTTGTATCTCGAAAAGTTTGTATGATGAGGTGTTTGTAAGACGAAGTATCACTGTACTTCCTTATGTTCAAGTTCTTTGGCGATGGAGCTATCAAGTCTGGAAGAGGGAACTCCTCTTTGGCAACTCCAAATCTCATCCAACAAACGCTCCGTCCTACACATTGGTAAAAAGAATCCGAATACTAAATACATACTTGGAAAAACTGAACTTGCAGAGGGCCCTTACTCAGTCAAAGACCTTGGAGTACTCATTTCCAATGACCTAAGTGCCAGAGCCCACTGTAACAGCATTGCCAAAAAAGTACTAGAAAGAGAAGGAAAGGAGGAAAAATATTGGTATTCCCAGGTGATCTCAAGGATGGACTCTCAGAAAAACCACCCTATACCTCTGACTTAAGTGGGGGGTTTTCTGTTTCTTATTCTTTCTGCCATTTTATAAATGGCTGATGTTACCATCATCAGACATTGTCATTAAGCAAAATTATATACAAATTCAATTGTATTGAAGCAAAATTATTTCCAAAGAGCTGAGGTGCATTTTTAATACACCTTTGTCTATATAACTTTTTTTTTTTATGTTAAGGTGTGTGAAACACTTTTCAAAAATCAGGTTTTCCTTTTTAAAAAAAAAAAATTATTTACATATAAACATTTAAACAATAACGACAGACAATACATTTGTATCTAAACAATACACAATACACACACGAAAATTAAAAGATGAGCATGTGGTATATCTCCCCTCCCCTCCTGCAGCTGGCTCAATTGAAAGCCTCCTTTTTGTTCTTTTTTTTATGTTAAGGTGTGTGAAACACTTTTCAAAAATCAGGTTTTCCTTTTAAAAAAAAAAAAATTATTTACATATAAACATTTAAACAATAACGACAGACAATACATTTGTATCTAAACAATACACAATACACACACGAAAATTAAAAGATGAGCATGTGGTATATCTCCCCTCCCCTCCTGCAGCTGGCTCAATTGAAAGCCTCCTTTTTGTTCTTAGCGGTATTATAACCAATGGTTAATCAATAACATGTAGTTTGTGATTTATATTATATAATATTGCATTTAAGTTCTTATTTTATAGCTAATAATAGAATATACCTAACGCATATTCTATTAAATAAACAGAGAAAAGAGTTGTATTAATTCTTTAGTAGTCTGATTTATAACATTTCTTTGTCATGCAGCACTACTGGTTTTCCAAACAACCTACAGCTGGAAATATGCGTCAAAGAATGCCAATATAAAAAAAACCCTTGATACCTAGTTTTATTGGCTCTGTTTATTCAGGACAAGTCTTTTAGCCTAAACGTATCTATCAGATTGCTTTTATGTTTCCGGTTCGTGAAAGATAGCAATACAAATTCTCCAAAACAGGATATTTTTCAAAAGTGTTTAGTTTTTTTAATTAAAAAACTATCATTGCAAATTCTAAGTATTGCCCACAAGATCATATGCTGCAATGTCCTGCCTGTCGGCGACTACTTCAGCTTCAACCACAACAACACAAGAGCACACAACAGATTTAAACTTAATATTAACCTCTCCAAACTTGACTGTAAAAAATATGACTTCAGTAACCGAGTTGTCGAAGCGTGGAACTCATTACCGGACTCCATATTGTCATCCCCAAACCCCCAACACTTTACCCTTAGATTATCTACGGTTGACCTATCCAGATTCCTAAGAGGTCAGTAAGGGGCGAGTACAAGTGCACTAGAGCAGAGGTCCCCAACCTTTTTTGCACCAGGGACCGGCTTTAAGCTAGACCAGTTTTCCATGGCCCGGTGGTGGTGGTGGTGGGGCTTTGGTCATATGGGGGTGGGGTTATGGAGGGGTGGAGCCAGGGCCGCCATCAGGAATTTTGGGGCCCCATACAGCCTAAGTGTCTGGGGGCCCCCCTCCCCACCATTTTAAAACTACTTTATTTTGCGACATACCAATTATGTATGAAATTTACCTTCTTTGGGGAGGGGTGAAAGGGGAGAGTAAGAGAGGAAGGAGTGAAAGAAGGGAATGAGGGAGGAAAGAAGGGAGGAAGGAAAAGGAAAGCAAGAAATGGAGGGAGGAAAGGAAGGAAAGAAAGAAAGAAAGAAAGGGGGAAGGGACAGGAACAGAGGAAGGAAGCAAGGAAACTTATGAAAGGGGAGAGTAAGAGAGGAAAGACTGAAGGAAGGGAAGGAGGGAAGAAGGTAGGAAGGAGAAAGAAAAGAAGAAATAGAGGAAGGGAAGGTAAAAGAGAGAAAGAAAAAGAGCAAGAAAGAAAGCAAGCAAGAAAGAAAGAGAATGAAAGAGAAATAAAAATAGAGAGGGGGAATGAAAAAAATGGAAGGAGAGAAAGCAAGAGAAAGAAAGAAAGCAAGAGAGAAAAAAAGAATGAAAGAGCAAGAGAGCAAGACAGCAAAAGAAAGAGAGAAAGAAAGAAAGAAAGAAAGAAAGAAAGAAAGGCAACTTCAAAGAAAGGATCACTGAGCATCTCTCACTCTCTTTCTATCCCTCTTTCTTTCTCTCTCTTCCTTTCTATCTCTCCTCTTCCTTTATCTCCTCTCTCTCTCTCCCTCTCTCTTTCTCTCCCCCCTCTCTCCCCCCTCTTTCCCTCTCTCCCTCTCTTGCTATCTCTCCCCCCTCTCCCTCTCTCTTTCTCTCTCTCCCTCTCTCTCTTTCTCTCTCTCTCCCCCTCTCTCCCTCTCTCTTTCTCCCTCTCCCTCTCTTTCTCTCTCTCTCCCCCCTCTCTCCCTCTCTCTTTCTCTCTCTCCCTCTCTTGCTATCTCTTTCTCTCCCCCCTCTCTCCCTATCTCTTTCTCTCTCTCCCTCTCTTGCTATCTCTTTCTCTCTCTTTCTCCCCCCTCTCTCCCTCTCTCTTTCTCCCTCTCCCTCCACTCACCCATCCCGGGGGTCTTTTTCGGACTTCCCAATCCAAGTCACGCAGCCTTGCGGAGCTCCTGGTGGTCTCTCATCCCCAAATCAGCCAGGTAAACACGGCCCCCTCTTCCCTGGCCCGAAACCAGCGTGAAGATTGGGGGAATTTCTGCGCAACCCCGGCCACTTTCGGGGTTAAATTCCTCTCCCCACCCTCTCCGCACCTCCGAAGGGAGCAGGGCAGCGTTGCTGGGCTGGCCAATTCTGGGCAGGGGGCGAATTCCTCCCGGGGGGGTGGAGGTGTGGATGTGTGCGTGCGCCCGGAAGGCGTCCGAACTTTGCCCAACGGAGCTCTGCAAACACGAGGCAGGGAGGGAGGGAGGCCGTTGCCCGGCCAGCGGGCACCAAACAGGGCAGGGCTCCATGGGAGGGGAGGGGGCACCTCGCGGCTGGGGGCTGCCTGGCTTTGTGATTTTGGCTGGGGGGGGGAGTTAGGAAGGTCCTACTTCTCCCCCCCCAGCCAAAAATTCAAAGCCTATCTGCTGGATACGGAGCGGCGCGGAAGCCTCTTACAGCAGCTGCCACAGCCACCGGCTTCGGCGCCGCTCGTCCCGCTCATCGCCCGTATCCAGCAGATAGGCTTTGAGTTTTTGGCTGGGGGGGGAGAAGTAGGACCTTCCTAACTCCCCCCCAGCCAAAATCACAAAGCCAGGCAGCCCCCAGCCGCCAAAGGAGCCTCCTGATTCTCCCCGCCCTGCCCGACGCCTCACCCTGTCCTGCATAATGTCCTCTGCCGGGAGGGCAGCAGCGCCGCGGACCGGCTGGAAAACCCCAACGGCCCGGTCCCGGTCCGTGGACCGGCGGTTGGGAACCTCTGCTCTCCTATATCTCCTCTATACCTTTCATCTATTCCTATATCTCTTCTTCTATTCTTTCATTGATATATTCTATTCCTATATCTTCTTTTCTATTATTTCTTAGATATATTTTACTATGAGTATCTCCTCTATAACCTTCATCATGTATTTTACTATGTGTATATTGATATATACCCACTAAAACCCTCATTGTGTATTGGACTTTTATATCCTTTCTTTATATATAATAACTCATGTCTATCCTCTTCAATATGTATTGTGCATTGGACAAAATAAATAAATAAATAAATAAATAAATAAATAAATAAATAAATAAATTGTAATGCATATTGTGAGGCAAACTTCAAAGGGAGTTACAAACACTTAGAGGAAGCTGCCTTTCCTCCTGGTCTTAAACTTGTGAGAGACTGCCCTTCAAACAAACAAATAAACAAACAAACAAAAAGGACAATCCTAGGAAGCTGAGCAGCTGGAAGCCAAGATGGTTCACAGTATGTCTCTATCAAGGGCATCTGGATATGAGGTTGGCCTCTTTCCTAAACTCGTGGTTAGCTGTCCTCTTGCCTTTTCAAATGGTTATGCATCCGTTTCTACAACATGGCATATTTACATGTATTTTGCATAACGCTTTCAATCCATGACTTTAATGTCTAAGGTTCCGGATCATTACATTGAAGATTAGCCATAATTCTCTTTCTTGTTTTTTTTTCTCTCTCTCTCCTTTTACACACACACACACACACACACACTCATAGATAGATACAGTATACACACAGAAGGAAAAACACACAAATAGAGTTCTAGATGCGTTTTGCTTGCTGGGATTCTTATAAATTTAGATAGCCTCTTACTTTGAGCACAGTGGTCCCTTCCAACTCTGTTGTTGTTATTATTATGTAACTTTTCCTTCCAAAATGTTTTTTATTTCTTGCACCTTTCTTCCTCCCCTTCCAAAATATTTCTTTTTTTAAATTCCAAAAACCTCTTAAAATATCTTTAGGAATGTTATCTTAATCTTAAAACCTGTTATCTTAATCTTCATTACAATATCATTATAATTTTCTTAATAATTGGAATTTCATATATTCTTTCAAAACAATTGCTTAAATCAAACTTCCATATGATAAATATTCAGATTTTCCATTTAAAACATATTTCATACCATAAGTTAAAATCATTACTATCTCAATAGATCAGTAAATAACAATTGGGGGTTACTCAATCATTAATTGTAAAATCTTTCTTCTACATTATATTTATCTTGCATAAGGAGAAACCATACTCTAAAAAAAGGTAGATCTATCCCTATTAATTATGTAGAACATGATTACTGACAAAATTCATACTATTATATTACCCTAACCTTTGTATTGTTTTAAACAAGTCAGCATTAACAGTCCTCTTGGATATGATAAGTATAGTTGGAAGAAAAAGTTTAATGACACAGAGTTATCCCCATTTGAAGCAACATTTTATTACAAAACTACCTCTTCTGTTACTAGAAATTAATCAAATTTAAATGGGTAACTTACATTTTAATTGTACATTTTATTTACTTGTAAAATATTGTCGCTGGCTTGATCAGAAGAGAAAGCCATGGTTCCTTCATTCTGAAAGTCTCTTCAACCTCCCGCCCTTTCCTCCAGTGCTTCCTGTAGAGGAGGAGCTGTGATTGGTTCAGCCTGATGCCAATCAGACAGCTCTCTCAGTGCCTCCTTTCTGTGTAGAGGAGGAACTATGATTGGTTCAGCCTGCTGCCAATCAGGCAGCTGAGGGATGTTGCTAGCTGGACTGTAGCAAGAGCAGAAAGAAAAAAAACAACTTTGTGTTGCCAGAGCCATGAGGTTTCCTGCCTGCCTGCCTTTCACATGGGAACTGTGGAGCTTTGGAAAATGCTGCACGGCAGTTTTCAGGTCAGTGTAAGTCAGTGACTCTAGTATAAGTCGAGGTTGGATTTTTCAGCACATTTTTTGTGCTGAAAATCTCGACTTATACTCGAGCATATACGGTAAATACTTTTCACATAATTGCTAGGTTGCTGCAGGCTCAACTGCCTCTAAATCAGTGATTTTCAACCTTTTTTGAGCCGCAGCACATTTTTTACATTTACGAAACCCTGGGGCACATTGAGCGGGGGGGGGGGGAGAGCTAAAAAAAGTTTGGACAAAAAAATTCTCTCTCTCCCTCCCCTTCACTCTATTTCTTTCTCCCTCCCTCTTTCTCTCCCTTCCTTCCTCTTTCTTTCTCTCTCTCTCCATCCCTTTCTCTTCCTCCCTTCCTCTTTTTTGCTCTCTTTCTCTCTCTCTCCCTCCCTACCTCCCTCTATGTCTTTCTCTCTCTCTCCTTCCCTCCCTCTTTCTCTCTCTCTCTTGCTTTCTTTCTCTCTCTTGCTCTCTCTCTCTTGCTCTCTCTCTCTTTCTCTTGTTTTCTCTCTCTCTCTTGCTTTCTTTCTCTCTCTCTTGTTCTCTTTCTCTCTCACTCGCTCTTTCTCTCTCTTTCTTTCTTTCTCTCTCTCTCTCTTGCTTTCTTTCTCTCTTGCTTTCTCTCTCTCTTGCTTTCTTTCTCTCTTGCTTTCTCTCTCTCTCTTGCTTTCTTTCTCTCTGAGCTTCGCGGCACACCTGACCATGTCTCGCGGCACACTAGTGTGCCACGGCACACTGGTTGAAAAACACTGCTCTAAATGACTCAGCATTCTTAACTGAGGCCTACTTTCTGCATAGGGATTTTTAATTCCTGACAAGATGAAACTCAAATACTTTGACCACCTAATGAAAAGGAAGGACTCATTGGGGATGAGCCTAATGCTGGTAATTTATTTATTTATTTATTGTTAGAGTTGGAAGGGACCATGTGGGTCATCAAGTCCAACCCCTGCCTAAGCAGGAACCCTATAGCATCCCAGCCAAATGGCAGTCCAATTTCCTCTTAAAAATGTCCAGAGTATTGGAGTTCGCAACGTCCGCTGGTAGGTTGTCCCACTGGTTGATCGTTCTGACCGTCAGGAAGTTCTTCCTTATTTTCAGGTTGAATCTCTCCTTGGTCAGCTTCCAGCCGTTGTTCCTCATCCGGCCCTCTGGTGCCCTGGAGAATAAAGTGATCCCCTCCTCTCTGTGGCAACCCCTCGTATACCTGTAGACTGCTATCATGTGTGCTCTGGCCCTCCTTTTCTCTAGGCTATCCATGCCCAGTTCCCTCAGTCTCTCTTTGTAAGTCTTGGTTTCTAGACCCCTGATCATTTTGGTTGCTCTTTCCTGCACCTTCTCCAGAGTTTCAATGTCTTTTTTGAAGTGTGATGACCAGAACTGAACACAGTAATGATTGAGAGGAAAAGAAGAAGGGGACAGCAGAGAATGAGGTGGCTGGATGGAGTCACTGAAGCAGTTGGCATGAGCTTAAATGGATTTCAGGGGATGGCAGAGGGCAGAAAGTCCTGGTGGAACGTATGTTTTCCAAGAGATTACAATGGGTCAGACGTGACTTTGCAACTAACAACAACAACATAGTTAGTAAATCCCCTAGAGCAGTGTTTCCCAACCTTGGCAACTTGAAGATATCTGGACTTCAACTCCCAGAATTCCTCAGCCAGCATTTGCTGGCTGGGGAATTCTGGGAGTTGAAGTCCAAATACCTTCAAGTTGCCAAGGTTGGGAAACACTTCACTAGAGAATTTATTCATTCATTTATTTATTAGATTTCTATGCCACCCTATTCCTCAGACTCAGGGCGGCTCACAACAGAAGTGAATACATATCATATAGAAATTTAAAATGAAAACATACTAAAAAAAACCCATTTCTAAAAAAACCCATTCGCTCACATTCAATGAATCAACCTATGCTATGCTAGAGGTATAACAAGCAGGAAGAGGGAGATTGTGATCCCGCTATATAGAGCACTGGTGAGACCACATTTGGAATACTGTGTTCAGTTCTGGAGACCTCACCTACAAAAAGATATTGCCAAAATTGAACAGGTCCAAAAACGGGCTACAAGAATGGTGGAAGGTCTTAAGCATAAAACTTATCAGGAAAGACTTCATGAACTTAATCTGTATTGTCTGGAGGACAGAAGGGAAAGGCGGGAACAAGATCAAAACATTTTAATATGTTAAAGGGTTAAATAAGGTTCAGGAGGGAAGTGTTTTTAATAGGAAAGTGAACACAAGAACAAGGGGACACAATTTGAAGTTAGTTGGGGGAAAGATCAAAAGCAACATGAGAAAATATTATTTTACTGAAAGAGTAGTAGATCCTTGGAACAAACTTCCAGCAGACGTGGTTGGTAAATCCACAATAACTGAATTTAAACATGCCTGGGATAAACATAGATCCATCCTAAGATAAAATACAAAAAATAGTATAAGGGCAGACTAGATGGACCATGAGGTCTTTTTCTGCCGTCAGTCTTCTATGTGGTATCATCGTTGTCTCGAACGAGACCAATAATTGTTGTGTCATCTGAGAACTTCAGTAGTTTAAGAGATGGATATTTGAGATGCAGTCATTGGTATAGAGAGAGAAGTGGGGAGAGCTCACAGCCTTGGTGGGCTCTTGTGCTATTTGTACAGGTATCTGATGTGATTTCACCTGCTGCTTCCTGTTTGTTAGGAAGCTTGTGATCCACTTACAAGTGTGTTCAGTTAGAAGAGCATCTGGAATGATGGTATTGAAAGCTGGACTAAAGTCTACAAAGAGGGCCCTTGCGTAGGTCTTTGGAAATTCACAATGTTGTAGGAGGTAGTGTAGAACCATATTAACAGCATCTTCTGTCGATCCATTTGTTCAGTATGCAAATTGCAGGGGGGGGTCTAACAGTGGATCCATGATGGTTTTCAAGTGGGACATCACTAGCCCTAGAGTGCCTTCCGTCCCCTGTCCTATTGCTCTCCTATATCTCCTATACAAGTCTTCTTTTCCTATATTTCTTCTATTCTTTCATTGATATATTTTATTCCTATATCTTCTCTTCTATTCTTTCTTAGATATACTATCTTTCTATGAGTATATCCTCTATAACCTTCATTATATATTTACTATATGTATACCCACTATAACCCTCATTGTGTAATGGACAAAATCAATCAATCAATAAAAATAAAGACTAGTCATTCAGTTCCTTGATGGAGGGTTTCTTCGGCACTGGGATGATAGTGATCGATAATAATGTTAGCAATCCCATTCTTTGAAGATGTCTATTCAGAGAAGAATACAGAATCAAATGTAAAAGTTTTTACTAGTTCTTCACATTGCATTTAGCCTTCATAACAAATCTTCCAAAGTAGATGTACATGAAATTAGAGAGCTAGAATTGACAATTTAGTCAAGGTCATGCTGATTGATTTCCAGTCTACAGCTGAGCAGAATGAGGGTGAGGAAGTTTTAGTAAATGCTGCAGAAAACCAGGTTCCTATTGGGATTTACAAGAACAAATAAGTTAATCTATAAATGTATTTTTTAAATTTTTATTTTCTGTATTATGAGTGTAGAACGTGAGTATTTGCACAGTACATTTTGTAGATTTCTGATACCTAGATCCGGTTTCCAGATAGGTGTGATACGGAAAGGCTTGTTATGTTCTATATCTAAATTATATAAGTTTGCCCACAACTCTCGTCTCTTTTGTCACCTTGTTCAAACATAACAGAACAGAACCTGTCACCAAGATTTGTAGATGCTTTGGAGGAAGAAGAGGAAGGGGAGGGAGGAGCGAATACTAGAAATGACTCTGAAAATATCAGAAAGAAAGAAAGAAATACAGATGGCCAGACAGATGACAGAAAGAAAGAAAGAAAGAAAGAAAAAAGAAAGAAAGAAAGAGAAAGGGAAGGGAAGGAGGAAAGAAAGTGTATGGAAGGTAGGAAGGAGTAGAAGGAATAAAGGAGCAGAGGGAGGGAGGGAAGGAAAGAAGAAAGAAGGAAGAAAGAAAGGAAGGAGTGGAGGGAGGCAAGAAAGAAGGATGAAAGAAGGAGGGAGGGAGGGAAGGAAGGAGTGGAGGGAGGAAGAAAAGAAAGATGAAGGAGGGAGGGAAGGAAGGACGGAAGGAAGGAAGGAGGAAAGAAGGAGTGGAGGAAGGAAGAAAAGAAAGAAGGATGAAAGAGGGAGGGAAGGAAGGAAGGAGTGGAGGAAGAAAGAAAAGAAAGATGAAGGAGGGAGGGAAGGAAGGTGAGAGTAAGGAAAGAAGGAGTGGAGGGAGGGTGGAAAGAAAGAAGGATGAAAGAGAGAGGGAGGGAAGGAAGGAAGGAGTGGAGGAAGGAAGGAAAGAAAGATGAAGGAGGGAGGGAAGGAAGGACGGAAGGAAGGAAGGAGGAAAGAAGGAGTGGAGGAAGGAAGAAAAGAAAGAAGGATGAAAGAGGGAGGGAAAGAGGGAGGGAAGGAAGGAAGGACGGAAGGAAGGAAGGAAGGAAGGAGGAAAGAAGGAGTGGAGGAAGGAAGGAAGAGGGAGGGAAAGAGGGAAGGAAGGAAGGACGGAAGGAAGGAAGGAGGAAAGAAGGAGTGGAGGAAGGAAGAGGGAGGGAAAGAGGGAAGGAAGGAAGGAAGGAAGGAAGGAAGGAAGGGAACAAATACTAGAAATGTCTCCGAAAATATCACTAACTGTAATGTGTGAGGTTTGTTAACACAGAAAGCAAACAACCAAACTTGCTCTCCAACGACTGTCACTAATATTTATTCGTCCAGTGACTGTTAATCAAACCAAGTTTACAGTCCCGTATAGCACCTGTCACAGGTGCTGATCATTAATCAGCGATTACGGCAGTTTATTCCATTGCTGACAACTTGCAATTTTCTACTGAATCAGCTAGTTTGTCAGGTGGGAATTATGGCAAAGCACATGTGACAAAACACATCACACTTTTTTTTTCTCTCCTACCCCCCCCCTCTCAACCCCCCCCCCCTTTCCCCTTTTTTTGCATTTTTGCATTTTCAGGCTCCTCTGCAGCCCCCCCTCGGGCCCCCATCCCCCAGCCTCCCCCCTCCTCCCTCTCCCCTTTTTCGAGACAAACAATATCTGGGAGCTCAGAAGTAATAAGGCGGAATGTATAATTAATTACCCAGCTTGCTTTAATTAGGGATGAATAAGTTGTGTCCCTCTCATGATCACAAATGTGGTGATGGGTAATACCAGTTTATGCTGTATTAACTGCAAATATGCAATCCTTCTGAGAGCACTTTTGTTGATGAATTTGATGAATGTGACAATAATTAGCAAAGACAGATGAGATCTAAATTACTACTGACAATGTAATGCTATCCTGCTCGAGGGTCTGAGAACGTAGTAGGCTAACATGGCAGGGACTGGGGCCTCGGTTCTAATTAATAGTCCTTTTTTTTCTCTCCCCTTTCTCTTTTTCCCCCCCTCCCCTCCTTTTTTGCCAGTGGGGGGAGAGAAAAAAAACCGAGCAACGGTAATTGTTTTCGTCAAAGGCTGCAGGGAGTTATCAGGGTAATAAAGTTAATTAGCAGAACAAACATCCTTTCGCTGCCTTACCAGATTGAGGAAGAGAGGGTAATTCAAACTGCAGAAAGATATGACTAGATGAGATGATAAGCGAGGGGGGGAATTTACACAGGAGGCTGAGCGGGGGAAAAAATATCAAATTTTTCTCCTCTTCTGTTCCTTTTCTTGTGCTTCCCCGTTTGGGGTTCGCCTTGTGAAAAAAGAAAAAAAGAATTATATGTCCAAAGATATTTCACCATAGTTCCCTCTAAGCTGAGCAGTGAGCAATCGCTCACTTAAAAATCATCATCAACTCAGAGTTTTCCAAACCTGCCCAGAAGCCGAGAGGGAAAGAGTGAGAGGGAAGGAGAGAGAGGAAGAGAGAGAAACAGATAGAAAAAAGAGAGGAAGGAAAAGAGAAAGAAAAAGAATGGGAGTAAGGAAGAGAGAAAGAAAATCAAAATCTAGTTTGAAACTAGCTCAACTATTTAAGTGGCATTTTGATATTGATAGAGTTGCCCTATTATGAGCTCACTGTTATAGACACACAGTACAGTATTTTATTTTGAAATTCTCTGAGGCAAAACAGAGTGGGTTTTTTATTTGTTTGTTTGCTTGTTTGTGCGTGCGTGCGTGCGTGCGTTCGTTCGTTCGTTCGTTCGTTTATTTATTTATTTATTTATTATTTCTGTGCCGCCCAGTCCCAAAGGGACTGCCGCTCAGACACTATACTTTTCTGCCCACCCCCCCAAATAATTAGAGGGAACACTGACCAGAAGAGCCCTTCACTCCTCCACTCGAAACAGAATATCCTGCAAAAATAGACTAACAATACTAGGCCTAGAAAGCCTAGAACTACGGCGCCTAAAACACGATTTGAGTATTGCCCACAAGATCATATGCTGCAACGTCCTACCAGTCAATGACTTCAGCTTCAACCGCAACAACACAAGAGCACGCAAGAGATTCAAACTTAATACGAACCGCTCCAAACTTGACTGTAAAAAATATGATTTCAACAATCAAGTTATAGAAGCGTGGAACTCATTGCCGGACTCAATTGTGTCAACCCCTGACCCCCAACATTTCTCCCTTAGACTCTCCACGATTGACCTCTCCAGGTTCCTAAGAGGCCAGTAAGGGGCGTACATAAATGCACTGGTGTGCCTTTCGTCCCCTGTCCAATTGTCTTTCCTTTCTCTCACTTATCATATATATTTTCTTTCTTTCATATATCTTCTCCTCTAAGTTCACTTTACCCTTATACAGTATTCCCTCGATTTTCGCGGGGGATGCGTTCCGAAACCACCCGCGAAAGTCAAATTTCCGTGAAGTAGAGATGCGGAAGTAAATACACAATTTTTGGCTATGAACAGTATCACAAGCCTTCCCATAACACTTTAAACCCCTAAATTACCATTTCCCATTCCCTTAGCAACCATTTAGATTATTACTCACCATGTTTATTTATTAAAGTTTATTTTAAAAAATGTTTTTTAAAGGCAGACGAAAGTTTGGCAATGACATATGATGTCATCGGGGCAGGAAAAACCGTGGTATAGGGGAAAAAACCGCGAAGTATTTTTTAATTCATATTTTTGAAAAACCGTGGTATAGACGTTCCACGAAGTTTGAACCTGCGAAAATCGAGGGAACACTGTATACATGTCTATTTTTCTTCCTATGTATTTGTGTATTGGACAAATGAATAAATAAAATAAAAAAATAAACATTCCCTGCGTTCAGCTGATGGCACCGTTGTTTCTGTGGGAGAACTTTTTGGGTTCACTCTAAAGGAGTGTGTTTCACAGTTATCGTGGATCTAGCAGGGCATAAATGATCCAACACACAGGCACAACAAATCTAGAACGTTGAAATATTAAAAGGATAGATGCTTACATTAAAATGGACAAATAAACAAAATAAATGCCATTTTAAATAAGATTCAGGAGGGAAGTGTTTTAAATAGGAAAGTGAGCACAAGAACAAGGGGGCACAATCTGAAGTTAGTTAGGGAAAAGATCAGAAGCAATGTGAGAAAATATTATTTTACCGAAAGAGTAGTAGATGCTTGGAACTAACTTCCAGCAGACGTAGTTGGTAAATCCAGAGTAACTGAATTTAAAAATGCCTGGGATAAACATATATCCATCCTAAGATAAAATACAGGAAATGGTATAAGGGCAGACTAGATGGACCCTGAGGTCTTTTTTTGCCGTCAGTCTTTTATGTTTCTATTTGTTTGCCGAGCGCATCCATATGGAGAGAAACAGATTATTTCTCTTATTTTTAACAATTTTTGTTCTTTTTTCTTATGTTTTTTTGGGGGGGGTCATTTTTTGGGGTTTTTTTGTTTTGGGGTGGGTTTTTTGTGTTTGTCTTTAACTTTCCTTCTATTATTTTTACATTATGATTATGTATATGTGAAGTTTGTATATGTGTGTTAAATATCTCAATAAAATCTTTTATTTAAAAAATCTAAAAAAAAGTTAGTTGCAAAACATTACTCAGTTATTTGACAGGATTTGATTTTTTTTACAAGTGAAATTTGGCTTTACAGATGTTCTAATGACTGGTTTACACACACACACTTTTCCACTTTCATTCTCTCTCTCTCATTCTCTCTCTCTCTCTCCCTCCCATTCTCTCTCTTCTGACTGTCTCTCTGTCTCTCTCGTTGTGACAACTGGTTTTTTGTTGTTGTCGTTTTGGTGTTATTTGTTTTGGCACGTAATACCAGACTTGTAGAAGAATAAAACACAAAGAGAAGGAAGTGTCAAAAACATGCAACACTTCAGTGTTTAGCCCTCCACTCAGGACTAACCTTTAATTTACAAATGGCTTCACAATAGAAGAAAGGAAATTAAAAATTAGGATATGATTGGGACTGGCCAGCTTTGTAGCTTTGTTCTCATTTTCGGAAGTTTGTGTGTCTCCATTGTACAAGAAAGCACACTGGCGTCTGCATCACTAATTCTATCATGTGTGCTTTCTCTTGTGATGTACTGCATCTATAATCTCTCTTTATCTCTCTCTTCTCTCTTTCTCTCTCTCTCTTTTCTCTCTCCTCTCTTGTCTTTTTCTCTGCTCTCTATTTCTCTTTCTCTCCCTCTCTCTCTTCTCTCTTTTCTCTCTCTCCTTTCTTCTATCTCTCCTCTCTTCTATCTCTCTTTCTCCCTCTCTCTCCTCTCTCTCTTCTCTTGTCTTTTTCTCATTTTCTCTCTCTCCTCTCTATTTCTCTTTCTCTCCCTCTCTCCTCCCTCTCTCTCTCCTCTCTTCTATATATCTTTCTCTCTCTTCTCTCTCTCCTCTCTCCTCTCTTGTCTTTTTCTCCCTCTTATCTCTATTTCTCCCTCTCTCCTCTCTCTCTCCTCTCTTCTATCTCTCTTTCTCTATCTCCTCTCTCTCCTCTCTTGTCTTTTTCTCTTTTTCTCTCTCTCCTCTATATTTCTTTCTCTCCCTCTCTCTTCTCTCTCTCTTTCTTTCTCTCTCTCTCTCCTCTCTTCTCTCTCTCTCTTCTCTCTCTCCTCTCTATTTCTCTTTCTCCCCGCTCTCCTCTCTCTCTCCTCTCTATCTCTTTTCTTTCTCTTTCTTTCTCTCTCCCTCTCTTCTCTCTCTCACTTTCTATTTCTCTCTCTCTCACTCTCTCCTCTCTCTCTCTCAATATGGCAACTGGCCCTAAGGTGTTAAGTCAAAACAGCTACCAGAAAAAGCAGAATTCTCCTTCTTCATCAAGTTCCTTCTTCATCAAGTGAAATTTTTTTAATTTGTTCGGATTAATCAGTTGGGCGCAGACACGTGTATAAGCCCCGCTGCCTATGCCTGGATCAAACCCAGCATTATTACACATAGGCTCTAATAATGAGCTCAAAGAAAAAGATTTGGTTTGGTTTTGCTCATGGTTCAAAGTTTCTCATTATGTTTGAATTCTGTAACAAAACATAATGCTCCTTCTTACCTCTCAGAGGGAGGATTATGACCAGGACGGCACTGAAAACTAGACTTTGCATAATTGAAAGCCATTCATGACCATTTATCTCTATTAAAATTCCATTTATTGATTTGCTTCTTTCGTGGCTTCCAGGTTTCCCTGTAGAATAGGGCTTGCCTCGCTAGCTTTTAGCCTTTGGGGTTGCGTCTCTGTACTTCTGGGTTCGGAAGCTGGATTGGAGTCTCTGCTCATTTTATCAGTGCCTCTCAACTTGCGACACATCGCAATTATGTAAATTAAATCTGTAGTAATTTAATGAAGAATGAACCTTGAATTTCTAGACTTTTTTTTTTTTTTGCTTTTTTCTACCTACGTGATTTCGTAGCCGAAGTCATGAAGAGCACTGTAGCACAAACTGTATAGTCCTATTTGAATACCTTGATAGAAACACAGAAACATAGAAGACTGACGGCAGAAAAAGACCTCATGGTCCATCTAGTCTGCCCTTATACTATTTCCTGTATTTTATCTTACAATGGATATATGTTTATCCCAGGCATGTTTAAATTCAGTTACTGTGGATTTACCAACCACGTCTGCTGGAAGTTTGTTCCAAGGATCTACTACTCTTTCAGTGAAATAATATTTTCTCATGTTGCTTTTGATCTTTCCCCCAACTAGCTTCAGATTGTGCCCCCTTGTTCTTGTGTTCACTTTCCTATTAAAAACACTTCCCTCCTGAACCTTATTTAACCCTTTAACATATTTAAATGTTTCGATCATGTCCCCCCTTTTCCTTCTGTCCTCCAGACTATAAAGATTGAGTTCATTAAGTATTTCCTGATACGTTTTATGCTTAAGACCTTCCACCTTTGATACAGGTGAGCCTTGAATTATGACCTCACATTCAGCAACTGTTGAAACTTGCAACCGTGCTAAATGAGGGGGACTGAGGCCAGATCTCCAGTGATAGAATAATTTTATTGTCACCTTGAACGTATACAAATCGGCATACATTAAAAAATGAAATTTCATTGCATACAGCTCTCAAAGGATCGTCCACCCCCATATACACTACATAAACATGACCTAATATATAAATAATATAAATAATATATTTTATTTATATTATTTATATATTGTATTATTTTATTATTTTATTATATTATTTATATTAATAATACACTGCTCAAAAAAAATAAAGGAAACATTTAAGCAACACAATATAACTCCAAGTAAATCAAACTTCTGTGAAATCAAACTGTCCACTTAGGAAGCAACACTGATTAACAATCAATTTCACTTGCTGTTGTGTGCATTCAACTTTATACAAAACAAAGTATTCAATGAGAATATTTCATTCATTCAGATCTAGGGTGTTTTATTTGAGTGTTCCCTTTATATTTTTGAGCAGTGTATTTCATTTTAATGTGGTTGTATACCTGGCTCATTTTATCACATGTGGTGGACTTGCAGTGAGGCTCAAAAGTTTTGGAAAGAAATTCAACACTGGATTGATAAGATATTGAAAAGGACTATTGACTATTTTTGTTGGGAATTCTACCAGAATATTTTAATAGAGAAGAAATTTATTTAATTATTCATATAGTAACTGCGGCTAGAATTGCCTATGCACAAAATTGGAAACTGAATAGGATACCAACAGAAAGAAATATTTAAAAGGATTATGGAATGTGCTGAAATGAATAGATTTACTTTAAGACTTAAAGAAGATTCGGAATATTATAAAATCTGGGGGAAATTTTATGAATGCGTGGAAGTTAAAACGCGCAAAAATTGAGGGAACACTGTACTACAAAGTATGGGATAAAGTTTATAACTGACTGGGGGTGGGGGGGGGAGAATACCTAACAAAAACTTAACAATATAATTTTATGGATAGGTAAAAAAATAAATGTGTACATAGTAAATATTATTACAATTTTAAATATAAAGAGTTACAGCAAATATAGATAACATATATCATAAATGTTATGGAAAGGTTGTAAATAGTTACAGTTAGTTATAGTTTATTAGATTTGTATGCCGCCCCTCTCCGAAGACTCGGGGCGGCTCACAACATAACAGTGATACAATACATTACAAATCCAATGGTAGAAAAATTAAATCAATTTAAATAATTAAGTATCGGTAAGTATATTCAACTCCGAAAACCAACTTCTGATAAGAAAGGGGCTGTATATAACCCCTATGTATGTTTTGTGTTTGTTTGTAATTTGTATTGTCTTATCAATTAAAAAAACCCACTACCCTTTTATCAATCCACTTTCAATTAAAATGCAAATTATTCTCCATTGAAAAATATTGAATTTGGGGCGATGCAAGGTATAGGAAAACGCTGCGAGTTATCATTTAATGGCCCAGTCACAAAATGAATCCAATCTCCCTTTTGTCCTCTGCTCTTAAATTTCAGTGTTCTTCACTCAACCATGCACTGTTCTGGGTTGGATGAAACATAGAAACATAGAAGACTGACGGCAGAAAAAGACCTCATGGTCCATCTAGTCTGCCCTTATACTATTTCCTGCATTTTATCTTACAATGGATCTCTGTTTATCCCAGCCATGTCTAAATTCAGTTACTGTGGATTTACCAACCTGTATTTTATCTTACAATGGATATATGTTTATCCCAGGCATGTTTAAATTCAGTTACTGTGGATTTACCAACCATGTCTGCTGGAAGTTTGTTCCAAGGATCTACTACTCTTTCAGTAAAATAATATTTTCTCACGTTGCTTTTGATCTTTCCCCCAACTATCTTCAGATTGCGTCCCCTTGTTCTTGTGTTCACTTTCCTATTAAAAACACTTCCCTCCTGAACCTTATTTAACCCTTTAACATATTTAAATGTTTCGATCATGTCCCCCCTTTCTCTTCTGTCCTCCAGACTACAGTAGTCCCTCACCTATCGCTGGTGTTACGTTCCAGACCTGGCCGCGATAGGTGAAATCCACGATGGGGAATTTATCAACTGATAGTACTTATTTAAGTATTTATATTGTAATTGTTTGGTAAGTTTTCATTGTTTTAAGTGTTTATAAACCCTTCCCACACAGTATTTATTTTAGATACAGTATTTAAATACAGTATTTACAACTTTAGATTTTTAATTTTTTTTGAAAAACCTGCCGATCGAGTTTGGCGGGCTGTTTAAATCTGCCGATCGACTTCCTCAGAAACCCGCGATGAAGTGAAGCCGCAGTAGGTGAAGCGCGGTATAGCGAGGGACTACTGTATACAGATTGAGTTCATTAAGTCTTTCCTGATACATTTTATGCTTAAGACCTTCCACCATTCTTGTAGCCCGTCTTTGGACCCGTTCAATTTTGTCAATCTCTTTTTGTAGGTGAGGTCTCCAGAACTGGACACAGTATTCCAAATGTGGTCTCACCAGCGCTCTATATAAGGGGATCACATGACTATTCTGTTCCCTCTTCCTCACCTCCTATTTTCTTCTTCTTTTTTCCAAATAATGCAACAAGTTCCCCAAAACAAACAACACCCACCGGGTATCGTATCGAAAAAAAACATTGTTACCCAACTTCTTCCCTGACATTACAAAACCGCATGCAAGAAAGAATTTGCACACAAGGTGGGGATGTTAGCAACCAACTTACATTGGTACCACCTCGCCGTAATTAACAAACACATTGTTTTAGGCTCGAGCTGCAAAGATAAATTTGGAGAGAGAGAGAGAGAACTACGAATGAGGAAAGGTTGGGCAAGTGAGACCGTAATAGAAACCTGAGCCTTAATTGCAGAGCCTACTAGGCCCCAGGAAGGAAATAATATCAATCTTTATTATCTTTTTTAGATTTTCTGGTGGTCTGCAAAAAAAATAAAATAAAGCAAAACAAAACGAGCAGAGTAATCTTGCAAGATAAACCCACATGTGACTCCTGAGACTCTTAGCAGCATGCTCTTACAATCCTGGGTCTTGAAAGCTTAGAACTACGATGCCTTAAACATGATCTAAGTATTGCCCACAAGATCATATGCTGCAATGTCCTGCCTGTCAAAGATTACTTCAGCTTCAACCACAGCAACACAAGAGCACACAAGAGATTCAAGCTTAATATTCACCGCTCCAAACTTGACTGTAAAAAATGCGACTTTAGTAATCGGGTTGTCGAAGCGTGGAACTCATTACCGGACTACTTAGTATCATCCCCTAACCCCCAACATTTTACCCTTAGACTATCCATGGTTGACCTCTCCAGATTTCTAAGAGGTCAGTAAGGGGTGTACTTAAGCGCACTAGAGTGCCTTCCGTCCCCTGTCATATAGTCTCTCCTATATCTCGTATTTCTTCTCTACTATATTTTCATTGTGGATTATTGTGTATTGGACAAAATAAATAAATAAAAAAAATAAAAAATAAGGTGAGATGAATCACAGAGATGGCTGTGCTATCATTCTCTCCCACCCACCCCCTCTTTTTTTACCCTTTCCCCCCCCCAGCAAAAATAGCACCATCTCTGCCTTGTTGATGGGATACGGAGTGTCTGCTATTAAAGAAGCCTAGCTCAGCGTTAGAAAATAAAAGCTAGGAGAAAGGGTAATAAATAATGACAAGAGCTGTTTGTAAACTAAGCGGCTGCTATGTTCGGTGTTGCCATGTGTTGTCTTGTCTTGATGTGCTGTCAGCTTGCTCTCACCTGGGACTACTGATATCTTATCAAAGCTGAAGCAGTTCCCTTTCACACACCCCAGCAGATAATAGCGCCTTTCAATTTGTCATAGGAAGAGTCGAAGAGAACCGTGGCAGTGATTGGTCAGGTGACAACTTGATGGACAGCTTGACAGCCCTTAAAGCATCACGGGAAATGGCTGTCACCTGAATTTACCCATCCCTCCCCCATTCCCCCCCCTCCGTCGCTACCAGGGAGATAACCTTCAATGTGACAGCAGGGAGAAAAATCTGAATATTTACAACCGGTTTAGTAAAAGTGTCAGACTTCGTGCAAGGTGGATCACAAATGAATTGACTTTATTTGAAAGTGGAATAAAGGTGGGTTCGAATTGCAAATAATACCAACTTTTAATAACAATGGGTCCAGAAATATAGTTGGGTTCATTTTTGTGTTTATTTTTGTGTGCGCATAATGTTCTCCCTCAACTTTCACTTTCAACGCAACCATCAGATTGGGTAGTATTTGTTTGTTTGTTTGTTTGTTTGTTCGTTTGTTCGTTTGTTCGTTCGTTCGTTCGTTCGTTCGTTCGTTCATTCATTCATTCATTCATTCGATTTTTATGCTGCCCTTCTCCTTAGACTCAGGGCGGCTTACAGCATGTTAGCAATAGCACTTTTTAACAGCCAGCATATTTGTCCCCACAATCCGGGTCCCCATTTTACCCACCTCGGAAGGATGGAAGGCTGAGTCAACCTTAAGCCGGCAATGAGATTTGAACCGCTGACCTATAGATCTACAATCAGCTTCAGTGGCCTGCAGTGCAGCACTCTACCTGCTGCGCCACCCTGGCTCTCCTGCAGATACTACCCATGAAATATCTCACACCTTTATATTGCACCACTAACAAGTTTAACAACCACTTTAACATGTAGCAAACTATCTTTGGCAGGATTAGGGATTAGACTATCTAAGGCAGGATTAGACAGATTCGTGGATGCCAAGTGTATCAGTAGTTATTGAAATGGATGTCCATGTGCTGTCTCTATGTTGGTTGAGGCAGGCAGGATTCCCTTGAGTACCAGGGTTTTGCCTTCTCCTTCTGCTCAAGATGCCCATGGACAATTGGTAGGCCACTGTGTGACACAGAATGCTGGACTCGATGGGTTCTTCTTATGCTCTTATGTTCTTATCTTCTCTGTAGAAGAGCTCGAAAACAATAGGAGTTGTAAAATTGTATTTATAAATAGGTTTGACGTGTCTTTGTGACCCATTTTTCTTTTCCAAATTGAGGAATTGTTGTTGTTGTTGTTGTTATGTCAGTAAAACACAGCAAACGAGATCACTATGCTGGATTTCGTCTTTCATCACCAGTCAGGCGCTTCCCAAGCACCTAGGACTACGTGAGGTAGCGGCGAATTATGTTTGCCGATCCCAGTAAAGCGACCTTTTGCAATTGACAGATGGAGATTTTGTCAATTCCGATGGTTTTCAAATGTCCACTGAGATCCTTTGGTACTGCGCCCAGCGTGCCAAGTTCCACTGAGACCACTTTCACGGGCTTATGCCAGAGTCCTTGCAGCTCAATTTTTAGATCTTCATATTTCACTAATTTCTCTAGCTGCTTCTCCTCAATTCTGCTGTCTCCTGGGATTGCGATGTCGATGATCCATACTTTCTTTTTCTCCACAATCAGGATGTCTGGTGTGTTATGCTTCAGAATTCGGTCAGTCTGAAGTCTGAAGTCCCACAGTAGTTTTGCTTGCTCATTTTCAACCACTTTTTCTGGCTTTACCAGTTCTTTGCCACTGGTAAATGGTAGTTCCGGCACAAGTTCCAGTGGATCATCTGTGCCACAGCATCATGTCTATGCTTGTAGTCAGTCTGTGCGATCTTTTTGCAGCAGCTGAGTATGTGATCGATTGTTTCATCTGTTTCTTTACAGAGTCTGCACTTTGGATGGTATGTTGATTTTTCAATTCTGGCTTTGACAGCATTTGTTCTAATGGCCTGTTCTTGTGCCGCCAGTATTAGTCCTTTGTCTCCTTTTTGAGTGTTCCACTTGTAAGCCATGACCAGGTCTTTTCTTTATCCACTTTGCCTTCAATCTTCTCCAAGACCTGTCCATGCAATGCTTTGTTCCGCCAACTGTCCATACGACATTGAGTTACATTTTTTCTGTACTGGTCCTTAGCTCATTTTTGTATGTTGTCCCCTCATAATTCCTAGAAGGTAAGTTTCCGACTTTAATTCTAATTTGTATCCTAACATTTCCTTTATCCAATTGCTAATCGTGTTCCAAAATTTCTTAAATTTCAATTGTACTGCAAAACACGTACACTATTTGATCCTAATATGAGATTTTATGAGATTTTACATCATTGTCGGTTTAAATGTTTTCAATTTACTCAGAGAATAATTCATTGATAGTGATGCAAAATGCAAAAATCAAAAATAAGAGAGGTTGATATACTCCATCTGTGGCACATCTCCTTAAACAATTCATTAAAACGCTGCTAAGCCTCACAACAAGTAACTAAACAGATATTACATCAAAATAGGAAAGTTACGATCATCCCTCCAGCTGACCGTCCATTATTACAATACAGCTTTTATTACAGGAAAGTATTATTTTCTTTTCCAATAAGAATGTTCCCGTCAAAGTTACTTGTTTTGAATGTTGGAAAGAACTCAATTCTTTCTGAGTCAGTAGCTCCATTCACATATAACACTAAGCTTCTCTAAACCACAGTTTGTCAAACTCTAATTGTTTGATTTGTACAAAATGCTAAATCATAATAGGCAAGTTCACACATTTTTCTAAGCCAAAAAGAAACAAGTCAACTTTACAGCACAAACTCTACACCCAGATAATCAGTTAAAGTTGGCAAGATACAAGGAAGGCCAGTCCTAAACCCATATATTTATGGCTGAATGACTTGATGCGACATCAAGTTGTTTTGTTTTTTTACTCCTAGCAGCTAGATAGACACATAATGGTACAAGATTGATAGATTCATCGTGGTACAAAGTAAGAAATATTTGGACAAATTTTGTCCAATCTATGCTACTGTGGACATTCATATATGATCAATTTTTGGCAGCTGTATCAATGGAATGGAAAATATTTCCAAAGCTGTAAAACATGGTAGTTTTCTGAGACAAAATTCAAATAAGGACAGCAATGGCAACAGACATGTAACTGGATTACATAATAAACCACAGTCTGGCTCAGTTTGCTGTACTGGCCAAATCATGATTAAAGAACTACAATTTGCCATCCTGGCTGTGCCATTGGGAATTTACATTCATAACATGTAGAAAACAAAGATATTAGGGGACTGGAAGCTAAAGCATATGAAGATGAAAGCTAACTTGTTGACTTTAGGTCAATCAACAGGAGACTGTGAGCGCTAATCCAGCCGTAGACATGAAAGCTGGTGGGTGACTTTGGGTTTGTTCTGTCTGGCTGGATCAATCAATTAGTAAGCAAACCCAAACACACTGGAAACATTCGATTGAAGCAAAAGGATTATTTTTACACAAAGTCCAGCAAGAAATACAGTATTACCTCTAGATGCGAGCTGCTCCACATGCAAGTATTCCAAGTTACGCGACGTGAGCCAAATTTCTGTTCGACATCTGAGCTTAAATTTGGGATACGAGCCGAGCTTCCACTAGGTGGCGCAAGAATCTCCTTGCTTCCAGTTATCTCGGCGCGAAAAACAAAGTCTAAAGGGATTCGTTTGAGATGCGAGTTGATCGACTTACGAGCTCGGGTCTGGAACGAATTAAACTCGTATGTCGAGGTATCACTGTAAGTCAATTCTAAAGCATTTTCAGGCTGACAGCATTTCCATCTATGGAGCATAGATAAGGATCTGGGATGCACGCCAGCTAAAGGCATAAATCTCCACTTATTAGGTATGTCTGGTATTTTTCACTTCACTCACTGTTCAGAGCTTAACTATCTTCTATAAAAACAGGAACAGAAATCCAGGAAATTAGGAACAGTCTCTTGAGTCACCATCTTCAAGATGAACATTGCTTACCACACCTCGTCTCCCAGCAGCCTGTTCTATATGTATAGATAGGTTGTGGCTAAATGTCCCATAGATCTAATCAACGTCTAGAACCTCTGCTGGAGAGATATTCATGCCTGGCTCTCATTCTTCTGACCCTCGCATCTAAGAGAGAGTCCTTAATGTCCCATCATCTTCTGACTGAGGCAGTACTAACTGGGGATTCTACAGTCTCTGGTGGTTCCCCAGTCTCCAATTCCCCCTTCACTCTCACTCTCAGACTCAGATGATAAGAACACTCGTCTGCAATGCCAGTATTCCTCCATCTCCTGGTCCTCAAAATCCATGTCCAGCTGAGCTGGACGTGGACCACTCCCAGCAGGTTTAATCCCCCCCTCTCTGCCCAACTCACCTCACAGGGTTTTTTGTTGCAAGGAAAATAAGAGGAAAGAGTATGTTCATCACCTTGAGTTATTTATAAAAATAATAAAATAAAGGTGGGATTAAAACAAATATTTGGTATAATAATAGAAAACACTATGCGATGAGGAACCATGATATTCTACGTTTCATTATCTGTTTTGGTGCTTTTAGTATGGTTGATATTAAGTCTTGATTACAACGTAGTGTGAATATGGTTTAGGGAAGTGGTGGGTTGCTATCAGCAACCCAGATCGGGCAAACCTGTAACAACAATGGCGGGAGGTACATCAGCAATAAGTCCAATGGAACCACTGAGTCCAACTGCAACTTGAATTATGGGTGGGAGGAGGAGGAGGAAGAAGAGGAGGAAGAGGAGAGTCACTGCCCAGAGCAAAAGGATTGTTTTTTTTTCTCTGGGCGCTGGCAGAGGTTTATTCCCTCTCCAAGCGCCCAGAGAAAGGAAAATGCTTCATTCTCTCTGGACTGCCAAAGCCTCCTTAAGCACCACTGAAAGGCTCCTCTGGCAGCCCGGAAAAGCCCGAGATGACCGCCATTAAAGGGGGAATGGCAGGAAACTGGCCGGGCCTTTGTGCCGCTCTCAAATTTCCTGGGAGATTTTTCCGGGCTCGGGTTCTTAAGTAGAAAATGGTTCTTAAGAAGAGGCAAAAAAAATCTTGAACACCCAGCTCTTATCTAGAAAAGTTCTTAAGTAGAGGCGTTCTTAAGTAGAGGTACCACTGTATATACGTTATATCAAGCACACAGCAGACAATTAAAGTAGGGAAATTCAAGAAAATGCAGGAAGTTATGGAAGGCATATCTACTAGCCCCCTCCCCCCAAAAAAACCCGGCATGGGTTTGTCTTTTCTGGAGTGCCACCTTCAAGATTTTCTGTAGCTGTCTCGTTCTCCTCCACAATGATGTTGGTCCCGCAATTCTCCACAAATGTAGTAACAGGTCTCGGGTGAGTTGGAGGTGTAGAAGCCGATGGCAACCCACCTCTCCGCAGCAAAGATGGTGCCAATATTGGCCAGTGACCACCCCAATGAATTGAAGCCACCTTCGCTTGAGGAAGTAGTCCATCTGAGTCTTGTTGATGACCAGGAGCAACTTGAACTTTTTGGGTGCTGCTGATGTTTCGGCTGCCACTTGATGTTGGTTAGTGAGTCCAGGATAAGGATAAGGGCACGTCTCAGCACCATTCATCTGCATGGGGACGGATGGTGGTCATAGCAGCTCTTCGGAATTTATTTATTTATTAATTTATTTATTATTTAGATTTGTATGCCGCCCCTCTCCGCAGACTCGGGGCGGCTCACAACAGAATACAACAATTCATGACAAATCTAAATTATAGTTTAAAATATTTTTTAAAAAACCATTTACTAAGCAAACATACACACAAACATACCATGCATAAATTGTATATGCCCGGGGGAGATGTCTCAGTTCCCCCATGCCTGACGACAAAGGTGGATTTTAAGGAGCTTACGAAAGGCAAGGAGAGTAGGGGCAGTTCTAATCTCTGGGGGGAGTTGGTTCCAGAGAGTCGGGGCCGCCACAGAGAAGGCTCTTCCCCTGGGGTCCGCCAACCGACATTGTTTAGTTGACGGGACCCGGAGAAGGCCCACTCTGTGGGACCTAATCGGTCGCTGGGATTCGTGCGGCAGAATCCTTGGCACTGGGGCCAATGCTCAAAAAGGTTCTCAAGAAGAGCCACCAGGATGCGCAGCCACTACTCAACCAGCATTTGCAGCTCCAGCAAACCATTCTTCGACTTTCTCCCGCACCCCATGTTTTGGTGGCAGGCCAGAGCGAGCCTGCAGGTGAGACTGCAGCAGCCTCTTCTTCAGGTGGTGATTCTTTATCATGACATCAAAGACGTCATGAAAAAAACACAACAATTTTTTTTTTTTTCAGAAGGCTCAAACTGCCCAAGGAGCTGCTGATAGAGTTCTACAGAGGAATCATTGAGTCTGTCATCTGCACCACTATAACTGTCTGGTTTGATTCTGCAACCCAACAAGACCGACAGAGACTTCAGAGGAGAATCAGAACTGCAGAAAAAACAATTGCTGCCAATCTGTCTTCCATTGAGGACCTGTATACTGCACGAGTCAAAAAGAGGGCGGGGAAAATATTGACTGACCCCTCGCATCCTGGACACAAACTGCTTTACCTCCTACCCCCAAAACTGCACACCAAAACAACTAGACACAAGAGCACTTTTCCCCAAAAGCAATCACTCTGCTAAACAAATAATTCCCTCAAACTATTTCCTAAGTCTACACTACTATTAATCTTATCGTTCCCATCACCCAACTCCTCCCTCAAATGACCGTATGACTTAACTTTGTTGCTTACAATTTATATTGACTGGTTCCTAATATGATTTGATTGCTTATTTGTACCTGCACTATCATTAAGCAGTCAGGCGGTAGGGAAAGCAAGTAGGATGCTTCGCTGCATAGCTAGAGGTATAACAAGCAGGAAGAGGGAGATTATGATCCCGCTATATAGAGCGCTGCTGAGACCACATTTGGAATCCTGTGTTCAGTTCTGGAGACCTCACCTACAAAAAGATATTGACAAAATTGAACGGGTCCAAAGACGGGCTACAAGAATGGTGGAAGGTCTTAAGCATAAAACATATCAGGAAAAACTTAATGAACTCAATCTGTATAGTCTGGAGGACAGAAGGAAAAAGGGGGACATGATCGAAACATTTAAATATGTTAAAGGATTAAATAAGGTTCAGGAGCGAAGTGTTTTTAATAGGAAAGTGAACACAAGAACAAGGGGACACAATCTGAAGTTAGTTGGGGGAAAGATCAAAAGCAACATGAGAAAATATTATTTTACTGAAAGAGTAGTAGATCCTTGGAACAAACTTCCAGCAGACGTGGTTGGTAAATCCACAGTAACTGAATTTAAACATGCCTGGGGTAAACATATATCCATCCTAAGATAAAATACAGAAAATAGTATAAGGGCAGACTAGATGGACCATGAGGTCTTTTTCTGCCGTCAGTCTTCTATGTTTCTATAAAAAATGCCATTTAGATCTATGTTTCTATGTTATCCTTGTGATTCTTGACAAATGTATCTTTTCTTTCATGTATACTGAGAGCATATGCACTAAGACAAATTCCTTGTGGGTCCAATCACACTTGGCCAATAAAATTATATTCTGTTCTATTCTATTCTATTCTATTCTAGTCTAGTCTAGTCTAGTCCATTCCATTCCATTCTATTAATTCTATTCTGTCTTCTGAAACTGACCAGTCCCAATCATATCCAATTTTTTATTTCCTTTCCTCTGCTGCGAAATCATTTGTAGATTGATGCTTAGTCTTGAGTTAAGGGTGGGATACTCTGAGCTTCTGAGGCATTGTATGTTTTTGAGTCTTCCTTCTCTTCTTTGTGTCTTATTCTTTTAGATGTTCTTATGTCTGGTGTTATGTACAAAAAGAAATAACACCAAAACAACAAAAACAACAACAACAAAATCTGCTCCATGCTATTTAATAAGCAAATTTATGCCATGCATTTTAGTGATAGTTCATAGGAGGGAAGAGAGAAAGTAAATGAAGTTGCCATAGATTGTGAAAAGAAGGGCTTGTGTCTTATTTGAACGTGCATTTTGGAGGTGGGGGTGGTCTTCTTCTTTAAAAGCTTGTTTTGATGCAAATGAAATTTATTTTTGGCAAACATGGCTGCCGTGATAATTAAAATAATGCCAATGAACGCATCATATATTGAAAATTGGAAAATTGACATAGCTCATACATGATGTATACAGGTACAGAAAAGATCTTCCCAATGTCCATCCAGTAGACTGGCAATAAAATGCTGGCCACTACCTTCCCCCCACCCACCAGAAATACTGTTTTAGTACCCCTGGGAAATGGTCAGCATGTGTCTTCCCCTTCCTTCCTCCAACTGGTTAATATCAAAAAATTATTAAAGATGACTGTGTCGCTTCTCCATGCTTTAACTGTTGGCATGGTTTCCTTCCATAGTGAAGGTGTGTGTGTGTTTGTGTGTTAAATAATACATACGCAATGATGATGATAATGCACACAATTTCTGGAAAAGCCACTACTTCCCAGAACCATATTTGTCATCAAACTTTATTTTTCTTTCTCACCTGTGCGATTGGAATTAAGTAATATGCACCTATCATTCTACAGGCGGAATCATGTATTCTTAGATATAACTACGCTCCTTAAGAAAAGACTTTATGCCGAATGTGAAAAACCCTCCATTCAATATTTTCTTTACCACTTCATTTTACGAGTCCTATTTCAACGACGTTTACTCCAAAAATCAAAGGTCTTAAGAAATAACTATAGTCTGGCCTAGTATACTGTCCATCCCTGTATGTAACTACACTTTTTGTACAAATTATTATTATTTTTTTAAAAAAGCAATGCTATCTTTTTTCAGTTTTCATACTTCGGTAGAAATAGTTTGGAAACAAGGAAAAAAGTAGCTGTTTTGAGGATTCTTTTGCCTCGGAAGAAATCGCTTCCTTACATAAGTCCCTCCTCCTGTACGGCATCACCGGAGAAAGTAGTAGGTGACAAGTCTTCCTCTCCTTTCCTTATGTCCGACTTCAGTTCTTCCATGTTTTCCTCCTGTTCCTCGTGAAGTATAGATGCTCCTTCTGGGATATGATTTGATTCTAGTGTTGGTTGGAATTCTTTGTCCTCTTCTGACAGCAAGGGCATGGTGAGCCATTCCTCTTCTGTTTCGTTCTCACCTGAGGAGGCACCTGTATGCATTGTGCGTTGTCCATCCTGTTCTTCTTGGTTTTCATCCAGAACGTGAACGTCCCGATCGCTGACCATTGCCCTGTCCTTTTCACACGGTTCCTCAGAGCTATTCAAAGGCAAAGAGGTGAGCTTCGGAAATATCAGAGGCTGCTGCACTTCCGTGCAAGGATTGTCCTGGAAACCTTGATGCTCCTTGTTGTAAATTCCCTCAGACACGGAATACCCACACTGCTCTTCTTTCTCAAACCTGATGTTGCTCAAGTCTTCCGAAACAACAGGTTCTTGATTCTCCTCTGCTTCAGTGGCCTTAGATCCAAAATGTGTGTCTTCCGCCTCACTGTACTGCGTTTCTTTTCCTTTAGCCTGATCGCACATGTTAATTTGTTCTGGTAAAATATGTCCCTGAGTCTCTGTGTATTTCGGCTCTATAATGGGGAGAGCAGTCTCCTCAGATGAATTTATATTATCTAACAGTTGAAGATTTGTCGTACTGATTGTATTCAGGGGCAATATGGTGCTTTCTGACGATGCAGTTTGTTGGGAAAGGCTGTAGGGTATATACTGGTGGCTGTCTACCTTGATGAAAGCAATATTGGATGCAGAGCTTCTGGAAGCTTCTACTTCGTTCCAGTTGTTTCCAGAGGATAGACCCTGAGAGGGGACATTAATGTCGTCTTCGGATATAACAGGAGACTGGTCTTCCCACTCAAACAAGTTTATGTAACTCTGCCCTAGATTGTTGAGGGAAACTTCTGTCACAGGGGGTAGGTGTTGCCATTCCGCTGCCTCTTCGTCCTCCTCTTGGCTTTCAGACACGGTGGATAAAATATTTGAGTATTCTAGTCCTATGGGTTTCTGCACGTCATTTTGATAGATCTGATCCTCACCGCAGGCCTCTCCCTCAGATGAAAGATCCCATTGGCTCGAGGCGACTTGTTTCTCCCTATTATGAGTTGGATCCAGGGTAGGTTCTTGTTGCTCTAAACGTTTTTCGTCCTCAACGTCCAATACAGAGGATTGATCGAGCAATTCGTGTAAAGAAGTAACGCCTTCAAAATCCACGCTGGTGCTTTGATCTATCTTCTCCTGGATCGTCAATGTGCTGTCGACTTCTAATTCTCTAGATTTCTGCAGCTCCTCGGGTAGCATATATTGGTGGCCCAGGTTGACCTCCTTCTTAAGAGGTGTGTCTTGCAGTACTAGACTCATGTGGTCACCGCCTTCGTTGAGTTCTGGTTTGTGGGCCGCTTCCTTAATCAACACATTCAGGTCAAGTTTTCCAGGCTGCCTGTTTTCTTTGACTGACACGAGCGGGTGGCCCTTCACCCCTGATACCCTGTCGGCCGAAAGCGTACGTCCCGTTTCCAGAGGGGGCATTTTCAAATCATCTAACACCGCTTTCCGTTCGCAATCTTTGGTCTGGACGTTTGCCTTTGCTTTGTCCTCTTGTCCTTTCTTCTCTTCCAAGATGATGTCACTTAAAAGCACTGGTCTGCGGGGTTCTTGGGAATTGTCTTCGCGGGGCTGGATTGGATCTGGCTTGAGGTTCGCTATTGGTAAGCCGCCCAGGTCAATGGACGCCATGCTCCAGCTGTCTCGGCTTCTGTTCTGCTCTCGTTCTCGACATACGACTTCAAGAGATGGGAGGCTGGTATTCTTTTTACCATCTTTTCCCTTTCTCTCCTTGGGTCGCCTCCCTCCCATCCGCCTGCAGAGAGAAAAAGCAGGAATCAAGGATGCGAAAGTAGCAGCGACGACAGCTGTAAATAATATATATATTTTTTACTTTTCCCCTCAACTTTCTCTCCCAATGTTCCCACAGTTTAGCAAATGACCTCAGTCCGCATGCTTAATTACACGTTGGTAACTGCTTAACAGTAATAGATTGCTACATTCATGCCTCTCCTTTTAAAAGCTTTGCTTCTTCAGGAAAGGCCCACTCTAAATTTTGAATGCCTCTAGATGAGGTTTGTATTTCCTAGGGCTGAGCCTTTTATACGTGGCTTCTTCTAATGGGAACAGATGATCTCATCTCCAATTTTCACCTTCCTTGTTTTTCCTGCCATGTTTCATGCTAGCGAAACATCTGTTAAGTAGCTAAAGACGAAATAGTTGTTGAAGGCCTGTTATTGGGCAACGCTAATAATGTTCCATCTGGAATCGTTTAATCAGCAATTGTAAACATTCAAAAAACCACAAAGATGGTAACAGGAAGCCCCCCGTTTAATTGTGGAGCTGACAGGAAGTCAGGTCCCCCCATCATAGAGTCTCCTCATAACGCAGCATCCTTTTTCCTCTACTGACTCCAGTTCCCCCACCACAGAGTCCTCTCCTAGCATGGCATCCCTTTTCCTCGACCTGTCTGAAATGTAAGCCCTGTCAATTGTGTCGCTGACTAGCGAGAGAAAGCCACAGCAGAGGGATTAAAGAGCCACATAAGAGGTCAGTAAGGGACATGCATAAGTGCACCAGAGTGCCTTCTGTCCCCTGTCCTAACGTAGAAACATAGAAGATTGACAGCAGAAAAAGATCTCAGGGTCCATCTAGTCTGCCCTTATACTATTTCCTGTATTTTATCTTAGGATGGATCTATGTTTATCCCAAGCATGTTTACATTCAGTTACTGTGGATTTACCAACCACGTCTGCTGGAGGTTTGTTCCAATCATCTACTACTCTTTCAGAAAATAATATTTTCTCACGTTGCTTCTGATCTTTCCCCCAACTAACCTCAGATTGTGCCCCCTTGTTCTTGTGTTCACTTTCCCATTAAAAACACTTTCCTCCTGAACCTTATTTAACCCTTTGACATATTTAAAGGTTTCAATCATGTCCCCCCTTTCCCTTCTGACCTCCCGACGATACAGATTGAGTTCATGAAGTCTTTCTTGATATGTTTTTATGCTTAAGATCTTCTACCATTTTTGTAGTCCGTCTTTGGACCCGTTCAATTTTATCAATATCTTTTTGTAGGTGATGTCTCCAGAACTGAATGCAGTATTCCAAATGGGGTCTCACCAGCGCTCCATGCAGCGGGATCACAATCTCCCCCCTTCCTGCTTATTATAATGTTTCTCTTTTACTAGTATCATGTGTATAAATATTATTATATCTTTGTATACCACCAATATGTACTTGACAAAACAAATAATAAAATAAAATAAAATAAAGTAATGAAATAATAAAATAAAATAAAATACTAAAATAAAATAAAATAAAATAAAATAAATATAATAAAATAAAATAAAATAAATAAATAAATTGAAATAAATTGAAATGAAATGAAATAATAAAATAAAATAATAAAATAAAATAATAAAATAAAATAAAATAAAATTGCTGACCCCTGAGCTAGTGTGTGAAAGAGCAAACTTTTTTTTTTCTTTTTACCTTGTAGGAATACAACAACACAAGCCTGGACCCTGGAAACAGCCAGTGGGTTGATTCTCTCCGATGCCATCTGGGTCTTCTTCCAGCCTGCTCGTACTATGGACAGCCCTCTCTTCACTCATGCCCCAAGATCAACGAGTCCAAAAAATCGAAACCACCCAATGGTGAGTTAAAGAAATATCCTGATTTTGGGTCAGGATGACAGTCCTCGGTGGGAAAAAAAAATACCAGATGTTCTAGCCCACTGACAGCGTAATGGCATTTACGAGGTCCTCTAGTCATTTATAATAATAGTAAACAGAAGTCTCCAAGGGACATCTTTATGACATCATCAGTTCTGGAACCTTGTGGCGTCACTATGGCAGCATTGGCAGAGATTAAATATGTCTGCCAACGGGATGGCAATAACCAGTTGCTTGCTTGGAAGGTTCCTAATGTTGAATTGTGGCTGTGTGATATTGACATGATCTGTAATGGCGGACGTTTTCTGCCGACACTGCTTTTCATGACTTCTCCCGCTGTGATGAAGGGTGTTTATTTATTTATTTGTTTATTTATTTATTTATTTATTTATTTATTCTTTGTCCAATATACAATACATATGAAGGAGAATAGACATTAAGTAATATATATAATGATAGAAAGTAAGAAAGAAGAGAGGTTGGAGGAAAGGAGAGAAAATGTATGAGATATGAGAAAAGGAAAAAAGATTGGACAGGGGATGATAGGCACATCAGTGCACTTATGTAAAGCCCCTTACTGGCCTCTTAGGAACCTGGAGAGGTCAATCGTGGAGAGTCTTAGGGAGAAATGTTTGGGGCTGGCAATGAGTTCCACGCTTCGACAACTCGATTGTTAAAGTCATATTTTTTACAGTCAAGTTTGGAGCGGTTGATGTTAAGTTTGAATCTGTTGCGTGCTCTTGTGTTGTTGCTGTTGAAGCTGAAGTAGTCATTGACCGGAAGGACATTGCAGCATATGATCTTGTGGGCAATACTTAGATCGTGTTTTAGACGTCGCAGTTGTTGTTCCAGTGTGTTAAAAAAAATTAACGCTGAATATTTTTGATTTTTGATAAGTCTCCTTGAGCCCAGCTGAGTGGAGCAGCATGTAAATAAATAGATGAAGTAATTGAAGGGGTCCAAAGACGGGCTACAAGAATGGTGGAAGGTCTTAAGCATAAAATGTATCAGGAAAGACTTAATGAACTCGATCTGTATAGTCTGGAGGACAGAAGGAAAAGGGGGGACATGATTGAAACATTTAAATATGTTAAAGGGTTAAATAAGGTTCAGGAGGGGAAGTGTTTTTAATAGGAAAGTGAACATAAGAAAAAGAGGACACAATCTGAAGTTAGTTGGGGGAAAGATCAGAAGCAACGTGAGAAAACGTTATTTTACTGAAAGAGTAGTAGATCTTTGGAACAAACCTCCAGCAGACGTGGTTGGTAAATCCACAGTAGCTGAATTTAAACATGCCTGGGATAAACATAGATCCATCCTAAGATAAAATACAGGAAAAAGTATAAGGGCAGACTAGATGGACCCTGAGGTCTTTTTCTGCTGTCAATCTTCTATGTTTCTATGTTAGGACAGGGGTTGGAAGGCACTCTGGTGCACTTACACCCCTTACTGACCTCTTATGTGGCTCTTTAATCCCTCTGCTGTGGCTTTCTGTCACTGGTCAGCGCCACAATTGACAGGGCTTACATTTTGGACATGTAGAGGAAAAGGGATGCCATGCTAGGAGGGGACTCTATGGTGGGGGAACCAGACTTCCAGTCAGTAGAGGAAAAAGGACACTGTGTTATGAGGAGACTCTATGATGCACAGAGAGTTGGGGAGGTCTGAGAATGCTCCTGGGTACTGGAGGAAGGCAAAAATGCCCCATTTTTTTTTTTTTAAAACCCAGCTTGTATTTCACCCATGTTTTGGAAAAATTGGTTGCGGGAGGTCTGCAGAATGCTCCTGAAGAGAGGAAGGCAAAAATGCCCCCATTTTAAAAACCCAGCTTGTGTTTCACCCATTTTTTGCAAAAAGGGGGCATTTTTGCCTTCCCCCAGCCCCCAGAAGCACTCTCCAGGCCTCCCACATGCTCTCCATGCCCTGTATTTTGCAAAATATCTCCGAGAATATCCAGAATATCTCCGAGACCGCCTCCTGCCGCACGAATCCCAGCGACCGATTAGGTCCCACACTCTAGAGTGGGCCTTCTCCGGGTCCCATCAACTAAACAATGTCGGTTGGTGGGCCCCAGGGGAAGAGCCTTCTCTGTGGTGGCACCGGCCCTCTGGAACCAACTCCCCCCGGAGATTAGAACTGCCCCTACTCTTCCTGCCTTCCGTAAACTCCTTAAAACCCACCTTTGCCGTCAGGCATGGGGGAACTGAAACATCTCCCCCAGGGCATGTTTAATTTATATATGGTATGCTTGTGTGTATGTCTGTTAGTATATGGGGTCTGTTTTAAATCTTTAAATATTTTTAAATTTGTCAAATTATTTATGATTTGTTTCCACGTGTTGTGAGCCGCCCCGAGTCTTCGGAGAGGGGCGGCATACAAATCTAAGTAATAAATAAAATAAATAAATAAATAAAAACAGGTGAAAGTGTATGAAAAAATGGGTGCACAGAGGTTTTAGAAGGCCTGCAGAGTCTTCCTGGGTGGGGCTGGGAGGACAAAAACTTTGTCCTCTTATTTATTTATTGGATATGTATGCCGCCCCTCTACGTAGACTCTTACTTACCTCTTCGAAATCTTGATGCGTCTTATGGTCCAAAAAATACGGTATGCTATTGCAGTGATTCACTTAACCATGGCAAGAAAGATTGTAAAATGGGGTGAAACTCACTTAACAAATGTCTCACTTAACAACAGAAATTTTGGGTTCAATTGTCATAAGATGAGGACTACCTGTAGTTGAGGTTTGGTTCAGAAACACTCATGTTTGAAGTCCATCATCATCCATAGAAAATTAACTCATTACCTGTGTGTGAGTTGAATGGCTGTGTAATTTGTTTAATAAATAATAGGGATAAATCAAAAAGGCTTGTTGAAGGGGAAACTTAAAAGAGACAATTGTTTTGAAGATAGATGGGATATAACCCTAATTAACAAGTAACAGTTGGAGGAGAGACGATTCACCCATAATATGCTTTTTGAATTATCTCTTTTGAATGGCTTCCACAGCGTTAGCATGTCCGATTTTCCATTTAGAATCTGAAAGAGAAATACTGCAGAACTACTTACATTTCATCCTTAATCTGAAGAAGTTATACGACTTGTGTTAAACCTTAAACCATTGTGCAGCTTGTCCTTGCTGGCACATTTCATTAACAAAATTAACCACTTCTACGTGATTTGTTCTGCTGAAAATTGTAAAGGGATAAAACTTCAAACCCCACTTTAGTATTTGATCAGTCTTGGGCTGCAAATGCTAGAACAATCTGTCTCTGAGAAAATTGGTCTGTTGGATTTTTATTTTCTTTTATTTTTGGGGACTTTCAGAAAGAAATATCTTATAGTTTTACAGCTGCTTTCTTAGACGACCGAGCACGTACGGTAAATGAAAACCCAAATAGGTTGAACTGGGTCTAAGCTGGGCTTATTCTCCCATGATATAATCTTCTGGTGCTTAATAAAGTTTAAAATACAAGCGTGCATAAATTATATACTCTGCCTCTTTCTTTTAGTAAACTTTTAATAAACTGGCTTCCACAAGCAAAACAGAAAATTGAGATTTTAGGTGAGAATTTCCATGCTAACTGCCCAGAAATCAACTGTAATTGATATAATGTATTGAACTGCATTGGCTGCCGATTAGTTTCTGGACACAATTCAAAGTCTTGGTTATGACCTACAAAGCCCTACATGGCATCGGGTCAGATTACCTCCGGGACTGCCTTCTGCCGCACAAATCCCAGCGTCTGTTCAGGTCCCACAGAGTTGGCCTCCTCAGCGTCCCATCAGCCAGACAATGTCCACAGTAACTGAATTTAAACATGCCTGGGATAAACCTAGATCCATCCTAAGATAGAATACAGGAAATAGTATAAGGGCAGACTAGATGGACCACAAGATCTTTTTCTGTCATCAATCTTCTGTGTTTCTATGTTTCTACATGGGAAAACTTTTACAAGTGGCTAGAAATTAGACGAGATAATACAAAACAAGTTAAACAAACAGAGAAAAACTGTTAAAATGTGATCAACAAATGTAACGAAAATAGTAAATAATATAGATGTAGGATAGAGAAGTATGGATATATGTGTGTACATACATACATACACACACACACACACACACATATATATATATATATCAAGAATAGTCCTAAAAATGCGAGTTCCAGGTACATACGTGAATGATGAGGCAGCAGCCATCTCGATCACCGGAACATAGAAACTTTAATAAAACCACTTAGCTTTCGTTAGCGTGCTGCTAACTTCGTCAGAGTTTTAAAATGCCGTGGGAGACAAACATCTTTATAAAGCATTACTCAGTCTGCTCATTGCCCGTGTCACGGGGCCACACCCTTCCCTCCCCCCTGCGGTAAGCCTAATTGTGGGTTTAATCCTGCTGGCTAAAGGGAGATCTACCTCTTTTGCTCGTGTCTGTTGCCTTTTTCCCTCCCCAAGGGAGGGGGTGGAGTTGTGAGGCTTAATCCTGCTGGCTGTAGGGAGACCTGCCGCTTTTACTCGTGTCTGTGGAGTTGTGAGGCAATGCTTCGGAGGTGTTTGGTATTCCTTTCTTCCCCCCATTGTCGTTGTTACTTTTTATAATGGTACATGTCTGCTCTTGCAATTTTTTTACCCATGTCCTCGTCCTAGGTCTACACTGTTCTAATCCCCCCTTGTCCTCTATGTTAGACTTAAATTGTGCTCCTCCACCTCTACCTCCGTATTGCTCCAGTATGTTCCCTTGTTTCTCGTGGGGGGTTATCCCACCCTCATTTGGCTGGTTTCTATGTCTGGCCTGGGGAATTCTGCTGGGGGCTGTGTCCAATCTTAATGACCCATCTCCTTTAAGTCGTTGTTGGTGCCTTAAAGCCTGGTATGCCGATGGCATATCGATGTGTCTATTTAAAGAATTTTCATTCGAGAACCAGGCTTCTTTTAGGAGGCGACCTCCCTTGGTTTCATCCCGTGCCAGAATCTCAGTTCCCTGGAAGTCGAAGCCGTGACCTTGCTCCTCCATGTGTATCCAAATCTGGGAGCGCTGTTCCTGACGCCGGACCGCTAGTTTGTGTTCATGTACACGGGTTCTCAACCTTTTAGCTGTTTCACCCACATAGTGGTGTGTACAATTACTGCAGTTTATACGGTAAATTACCGAGGAAGACTCCTCCTTCACTAGGGTTTCCTTCGGGCGCATTACTGATTTTCTCAAAGTTTGATCCGGCCTATGCGCTACTTTGACCCCGTGGGGTGCCAGTATGCGTGCAGCTGTTTCGGATACCCCTTGTATGTACGGGAGTTATTCAACAGGATAAATACCTATTGTAGTACACGGGCAGCCAAACAAAAAGAACGAGCATATCTTTACCAAACTTGTATACGTCATGGTTACTCGAGGGATTTTATCCAACGATGCGTTACACCTGGACTCCGGCAGCCTACTGAAAGCACAAACGAAACATCAGCGTGGAGGGTACTCCCGTACATACAAGGGGTATCCGAAACAGCTGCACGCATACTGGCACCCCACGGGGTCAAAGTAGCGCATAGGCCGGATCAAACTTTGAGAAAATCAGTAATGCGCCCGAAGGAAACCCTAGTGAAGGAGGAGTCTTCCTCAGTAATTTACCGTATAAACTGCAGTAATTGTACACACCACTATGTGGGTGAAACAGCTAAAAGGTTGAGAACCCGTGTACATGAACACAAACTAGCGGTCCGGCGTCAGGAACAGCGCTCCCAGATTTGGATACACATGGAGGAGCAAGGTCACGGCTTCGACTTCCAGGGAACTGAGATTCTGGCACGGGATGAAACCAAGGGAGGTCGCCTCCTAAAAGAAGCCTGGTTCTCGAATGAAAATTCTTTAAATAGACACATCGATATGCCATCGGCATACCAGGCTTTAAGGCACCAACAACGACTTAAAGGAGATGGGTCATTAAGATTGGACACAGCCCCCAGCAGAATTCCCCAGGCCAGACATAGAAACCAGCCAAATGAGGGTGGGATAACCCCCCACGAGAAACAAGGGAACATACTGGAGCAATACGGAGGTAGAGGTGGAGGGGCACAATTTAAGTCTAACATAGAGGACAAGGGGGGATTAGAACAGTGTAGACCTAGGACGAGGACATGGGTAAAAAAATTGCAAGAGCAGACATGTACCATTATAAAAAGTAACAACGACAATGGGGGGAAGAAAGGAATACCAAACACCTCCGAAGCATTGCCTCACAACTCCACCCCCTCCCTTGGGGAGGGAAAAAGGCAACAGACACGAGTAAAAGCGGCAGGTCTCCCTACAGCCAGCAGGATTAAGCCTCACAACTCCACCCCCTCCCTTGGGGAGGGAAAAAGGCAACAGACACGAGCAAAAGAGGTAGATCTCCCTTTAGCCAGCAGGATTAAACCCACAATTAGGCTTACCGCAGGGGGGAGGGAAGGGTGTGGCCCCGTGACACGGGCAATGAGCAGACTGAGTAATGCTTTATAAAGATGTTTGTCTCCCACGGCATTTTAAAACTCTGACGAAGTTAGCAGCACGCTAACGAAAGCTAAGTGGTTTTATTAAAGTTTCTATGTTCCGGTGATCGAGATGGCTGCTGCCTCATCATTCACACACACATATATATATATATATATATATATATATATATATATATATATATATATATATATATTTGTTTTCGTAGATTTTCACGGGTACAGGTATGACGGTCTTGGTATATTCGGGTTTCTTCCCGTGTAGGATTTGGAAATTTCTGGCGACGTTTCGACGAGGTCTCACTCGTCATCTTCAGGCTGGTGTTTCTGTCCTTGTTCTAAGGCGAACACTGCGAGACCTGAGCTGCCTTCCTTCTATAAATACTGGTGGCTGGGTGTGGTCTGATGGCTCAGCAATTGCCTGTTGTGTAGAAACTTCCTGGTGAGTCAGTGGGGTAACATCTGGGGTCGTTGATGTAACTGAGGTATGCTGATTAGTTAATGGTTGTAGATTAGGCGTGATATCCTGAGTAGTTGGAACTTGCAGGCTACTTGATTGTTTTACAATGTATGTTCTGAGTCTGGTTTCTATGGCTGGGATACGTTTGAGGGCTGGTTTCCAGATGTCTGGTAAGCGGGAGGTATCATCCCGCTTGTTCATATTTTGGGGATGTTTTTCTATCTCAATGGCTTCCATGATTATTCTTTTGCTGTAGTGTTCTGTTTTGGAAATTAATTTGGTATTGTCAAAATCAATTTCATGTCCTGTAGTTTTGAAGTGTTGGAAAAGGGAGGAGGTTTTTTCTTTTTTCTTTAATGCATTCTTATGTTCTGCAACACGTGCATTTACTCTCCTGTTAGTTTGTCCAATATATGTGGCTGGGCAGATTTTACACGGTATTTGATAAACTCCCTGGTTTTCTAGTTGGATATTGTCTTTCGGGTTTCTTAGGATGTTGGCTATTTTTTAATCTGTACCAAAGGCTGTCTTGATGTTGTGTTTGCGGATAATTTTACTGATTTTATCTGTGGTGCCTTTGATGTAAGGGAGGAGGGCGGTGCCATTGTCCTGTTCTGTGTCTTGGTTCTTGGGGGGGTGTCTCTTTTTGGATTAAATTGTTGATTGCCTCTCTTTGGAATCCATTGGAAATTAATACATTTGTGAGACTGTGTAATTCAGGTTCCAGGTGGTCTTTGTCGGCTAGGCGTTTGGTTCTGGAAATGAGGGTCTTGGCTATGGAATTGATCTGTGCAGGGTGGTGGTGGGATTTTGCGTTCAAGTAGCGGTTGGTGTGTGTCTTCTTCTGGTAGACAGTATGTCCTAGGGAGCCATCGGGTTTTTTGTAGATTAGGACATCCAGGAAGGGAAGTTTGTTGTTGGTTTCTATTTCCATGGTGAATTGTATTTTGGGGTGTAGGCTGTTGAGATGTGTGAGAAAGCTGTCCAGTTTTTCTTTCCCATGTGGCCAAATTACGAAGGTGTCATCTACATATCTAAGCCAGAGTTTTGGTTTGTATTCAGAGGCAATCAACAATTTAATCCAAAAAGAGACACCCCCCCAAGAACCAAGACACAGAACAGGACAATACCAAGACCGTCATACCTGTACCCGTGAAAATCTACGAAAACATATATATATATATGACGGTCTTGGTATATTCGGGTTTCTTCCCGTGTAGGATTTGGAAATTTCTGGCAACGTTTCGATGAGGTCCCACTCGTCATCTTCAGGGACCTCGTCGAAACGTCGCCAGAAATTTCCAAATCCTACATGGGAAGAAACCCGAATATACCAAGACCGTCATACCTGTACCCGTGAAAATCTACGAAAACACACACGCACACACACACATATATATATAAAGCTACAAGAAATAATATTGTGAAGTGTAAATATATTTCTTTCTTTCTTTTGATAATCTTTATTGAGTTTTTAAATAAGAAACAAACAACATATAAACAAGATATAGAAAAATACACGAAACAAATAAAGTGAATGCTAACCACTTTTGCAACTATTTCATTTCCAGATATATTTACAACTCACGCTCAAACTGCTTCAGCCAGCCAACTAACAACCATCTAAAACATCATACCCATTGTAAAGGTGCTTTACATTTTATAATGCTCTGGCCCAATCAGGTTGCAGTTTACTCCCTATGACTCAGCATTCATTACTGTTTAACATGCTTACAGCCTTCTTTTACCTTGTATGGCAACATAATGGAATATCACCTGGGATTGAGCAACTCTTTGAAAAGGAAAGCCTCCTGAAACCTGGGAAGGGCGAAAAATGGCCCAACCATTTCTGGGCTGTTTTTTGCCTTCCGGGAGAGCAAAAATAACCACACATCATCTGGCTAGCATGCACATGCATGCTTAAGCTGACATAGGGTAATGGCCTGCGTGCCCTCAGGCATGACTCCGCGTGCCACCTGTGGCACGCGCACCATAGATTCTCCATCACTGACATTTCATACAGGTGGCTGTTCAGTCTTTTCTTATTAAACGTTATTAACTTAGCTCTAATATTATTAAGTTGGCTACCCTTTTGCCCCCGTGTCATCTGGAGACACACAATGGCTTCACTACTCTTTAGCATCAATGGAACAAGCAATGTTCTGTTCCAGTTGATGGATAGGTCTCTTCACTGCAGTCCGTCTGGTGATTTTGATTGGGGAGCGCGGTTTCCCACTGATACCATTTTAATTAAACATATGAATGGACCAAATCATGGCTGGAATAATAAATAAATAAGCAGTCTTGGTTTACTCATTGGGCGCTCGCTTGGCGTTTCGAAGGGGATGAGTTCTCAGTTACGTTAACTCAAAGCCAAAATTTAAACAAATGTGTTTGGTTGTTGACATACGTTCATCCAAAAAAATAATAAAACAAAAGCCAGCATTTTCCATCTGTGTGTTTAAGTATTAGTGTAGAATAGAATTCTTTATTGGCCAAGTGTGAGTGGACACACAAGGAATTTGTCTTTGGTGCATATGCTCTCAGTGTACATTTAAAAAGTAATACATTTGTCAAGAGTCATGAACATTTAATGATTGTCATAGAGATCAAATAAGCAATCAGGGAACAATATTAATAAAAATCTTAAGGATACAAGCAACAAGTTACAGTGATAAAGTCATTTGGGAAGAGATGGGTGATACGAATGATGAGAAAAAACTAGTAGTAATAGCATCAGGTATATAAATATAAGAAATATTTAATTTCATTTAAATAAATTTGTTTCATTTTAAGCTGCCCAACTCTTATCAGACTATATAAAATATATAAAATAAATATAAAATAAGTATAAATATTGATACATGTTTATAAATGATTGTGTTGTTAAATGTTGACCTGTATGGGCTACTCATTTTAAACCTACAAAGGAGAAAATCAAAATGCATCTCTCGTAGATATGTTTATGTATATACATACATATACATGTGAGAGATGCATTTTGTATGTGTATATGATGTACATGTATATGTAATACACACAAACATATACACACTATTTATTTATTTGTTTGTTTGTTTGTTTGTTTATTCTATTTTATTTATTCTATTTTTTTATGCTGCCCTTCTCCTTAGACTCAGGGCGGCTTACAACATGCTAGCAATAGCACTTTTTAACAGAGCCAGCCTATTGCCCCCAAAATCCGAGTCCTCATTTTACCCACCTCGGAAGGATGGAAGTCTGAGTCAACCTTGAGCCGGTGGTAAGATTTGAACTGCTGACCTACAGATCTACAGTCAGCTTCAGTGACCCGCAGTACAGCACTCTACCTGCTGCGCCACCCCAGCTCTTATCTCCCTGGCTGTTCCAAGAAATTAATTAGAAATTTGTATTCTAGTCGAAGAGTAATTGCAGGGAGAATAGAAGAAATCAGGATGGAGGCTGTGATAATGTTTGTTATGTGTGTTGCACATAAAAGGGGCATTTATTAATTTATTTATTACATTTATATACCATCTACAGTAGTGAGCCGGGGTGGCGCAGCAGGTAGAGTGCTGTACTGCAGGCCACTGAAGCTGACTGTAGATCTGAAGTTCAGCAGTTCAAATCTCATCACCGGCTCAAGGTTGACTCAGCCTTCCATCCTTCCGAGGTGGGTAAAATGAGGACCCGGATTGTGGGGGCAATAGCCTTGCTCTGTTAAAAAAGTGCCATTGCTAACATGTTGTAAGCCGCCCTGAGTCTAAGGAGAAGGGCGGCATAAAAATCGAATGAATGAATGAATGAATGAATGAATAAATGAATAAATAAATAAATAATCCAGGGCAAGGCTAGCCATGGTCACTATTTTGACTATTTTGACCAGTAGTGGGTTCTGAATTAGTTTACTAACAGTTCACATGTACGCACAGAAGTATCCCAGGCAGGGGGCGGAGCTTCCTATCACTACCGTGACCAGTTGTACAAACTGTGAGCAACTGGTTTGGCTCTCTGAGAGTCACTCTGTTCCAAAGAGTCAGTTTGAATTACAAAATAAATATTGTGCAACCAGGGGCAGGCTACCAATCGCAGCCCTACTGGAATGTGCCAGGAACATGCCCATGCGCCCATGCCCGGTGCGTGATTCGGCATCTGCACATGCGCAGAACCCAAATCTCGCGCAAAGACACGCACCTGTGCGATTTCCAGGGGTTTGGAAATAGGAAACAAAAGTTGCTGGTCGCGCATGACCGGCAAAACAAGATAAGAGCTGCCAGCCCCTGCAGCGCCGCTTGCCTTTGCTCCTCTGCTGCACCACTCACCCTCACTCCCCCGCCGCGCCCCTCGCCCCTGCTTACCTGGATCACCTCCTGCAGGGTCCATGGCACAGGGAGCAGTCTGGGTGGCCCCAATTCTGGCCATGCGGCCTGTTTTGTGCTCTCCCGTGCCGCAGGCATCTCTCCTGCGGTCCGGGAGATCAAAGAGCAGGCCACGCGGCTGGAGCTGGGGCAGGCCGCTTTTGCTAGCGGCCCCAGCTGCTGCTCTAGGCGTGGCAGCGAGATTCAGCTGCTGTGCATGGGCAGCAGCTGAAATCTCTTTCCAGCAGGAAAAATTGCCGTTTTTTAACGGGAATCACACTGGTGTGCGTGCATGGTGCGGGCACGCCTGACGGCAATGGAACAAGCCTACGCGCTCCATTTCCGTCAACGGAACGGCGTTCCCCTCGTTCCGCCTAGTAGCCCACCCCGGTGTGCAATGCTTCTTCCTATTATCTAATGTTTTGGCCAAGGGAACATGGGTATTTAAACTGAACATGGTGCATTACACCATGGCATCAGACCAGAATACCTCCGGAACCTTCTTCTGCCGCACAAATCCCACAGAAGTCCCACAGAGTTGCCTTCTCCGGGTCCCGTCGACTAAACAATGTCGTCTGGTGGGCCCCAGGGGAAGAGCCTTCTCTGTGTCAGCCTCGGCCCTCTGGAATCAACTCCCCCCAGAGATCAGACTTGCCCCCACTCTCTTTGTCTTTCACAAATTGCTTAAGACTCACCTGTATCACCAGGCAAGGGGGAATTGAGATATTTTCCCCAGGCTAATATAGTTTTGTGTATGGTATGTTTGTGTTGTATGGTTTTAAATGATGGGTTTTTTAGATTTTTTTAAAAATATTAGATTTGTTACATTGTCATATTGTTATTATTATTGTTGTGAGCTGCCCCGAATCTGCGGAGAGGGGTGGCATACAAATCTAATAAATTATTATTATTATTATTATTATTATTATTATTATTATTATTATTATTATTTACTGACCCCTCGCATCCTGGACATAAACTGTTTCAACTCCAACCCTCAAAACGTCGCTACAGAGCACTGCACACCAAGACAACTAGACACAAGAACAGTTTTTCCCCGAACGCCATCACTCTGCTAAACAAATAATTCCCTCAACACTGTCAGACTTTTTACTAAATCTGCACTTCTATTCTAATAGTTTTTCTCATCATTCCTATCATCCTCTTCCTCCCACTTAGGACTGTGTGACTGTAACTCGCTGCTTGTATCCTAAGATTTTTATTAATATTTATTGTTTCTTCATTGCTTATTTGACCCCTATGACAACCATTAAGTGTTGTACCACATGATTCTTGACAAATGTATCTTTTTCTTTTATGTACACTGAGAGTATATGGACCAAGACAAACTCCTTGTGTGTCCAATCACACTTGGCCAATAAAATTCTATTCTATTCTATTCTATTCTTGTTGTGGTTGTGGTTGTGGTTGTTGTTGTTGTTGTTGTTATTATTATTATTATTATTATTATTATTATTATTATAATAAAAGCAGAGTTGTGGAATGTTATAAATTTAGTTATGCATGCAGTTAAAGGAGAGCTTCAAAGTTCCCGTGAATGTCCTTGAGATATTTTGACATCGTTCATCTTTCCAGGCAGGCCTTCTTTTTTCTTTTTCTTTCTTTTTCATTCTCTTTCTTTTTCTTGCAAATAATAGCTGCTCGCAGAGAATGAAGTCTTAGGCAAGCCTTATGCCATCTCTTATTCAATTTCTTTTCTGTCCTTCCTTTTAAAGAAGCTGTCACTCTCTTTTTCTGGCCCTGACAAGGAAGGCCAGATTTGCAATATAGGAAGAAAGTGAGAAAGAGAGGGGGGTGGGGGCAAAAAAAAAAAGGGAAAGAAAGAAAAGAGAAAAAAAAAGGGGGAAAAAACTTTCAATGTTGATGTTTTACTAAGTGAGCTAAGAAGAATTTTAGAATCATGTAATTTACTTTGGAGGCATTTACTGTACATAGCCATAGTGATGGTAATTTCTTGCATTGTTGAAGTGAAAAGATAACCATCAATCAGTTGTCAATTGGTCAATTGCAGCAGTGATGAAAAGAAACTCGGAGGAACAATCACTTTCAGGGGCTACCTAGACAATTGGAGGTTTGGATGAAAATATGGGAACCGGATTAAGTGAAAAACGGAACGCGCTTCAGAGTTAGTGGCACTATGAAATAAAGGATTCAAATTCCAGACGGAGAAAAACAAAATTGATTAAAGTTCTGAGAGCCATCGGGATTATTTAAAGCATGGTTAAGAGGGAGCGATCATCTCACGGGTATCTTCCATAAATAAATGAAATCGTAATTGTGAGCCAAGTGTCTGGAAAATTAATCTCCATACAGAAGGTAATAATTCACTCCAGAAGCTTAGCCGGACATCCCATTTGATCCTAAAGTGATGCAAAACTTGCTCGACAGTGTTGCAAACGGCCATTTCTTCTCCCAAGTAGAAATCAGAGCTAGTCTGACCATATAAAGACTCACCTATGCCGCCAGGCGTGGGGAGATTAACTCCCCCCTCTTCTGGCTATAGCGCTTGAGAATGGTATGACTGTGTTGTATTGATTGTTTTTAATATTAAGGGGTTTTCATTCTATTTTTTATTAACTAGATTTGTATTACTGTTATTGTATTTGTTATTGTTGTGAGCCACCCTGAGTCTTTGGAGAGGGGCGGCACACAAATCTAACATATTATTATTATTATTATTATTATTATTATTATTATTATTATTATTCATCCTTACGGCTTTGCGAGTCTTTGCAAGTATTATTATTATTATTATTATTATTATTATTATTATTATTATTAGAGTAGGCCATATTTGAATTTTAGAATCACCGATAAAAATGCATTAGAGGTAACTTCTTTAACGTTCATAAAGCTGTTTGCTGCTTGTGTTTTTCCGGAGAATATGTGTGTGTGTTGTTGTGGTTGTTGTTGTGGTTGTGGTTATGGTTGTTTTCCTGTCGAATCCTGGTAAGGCTATGGCTAGCCGATGAGAGCAAAATAGCTTGAAATAGATCTATCGTGGTCTCCCTTCCTTTTTACTATCAGCAAAAATATGCTACATACACACACACACACACACACAAATGTTTGAAGCAATCAAAATGACACTACAAAGAGAAAGCGTTCAGTTATCTGTAAGGATGGCGGTTTTAAAATTTTGCATCTATGTTTCATGGGCTGAATGCATTCATTTTCGTCTTTCTTGGCTGCTTCCCCTCATACACACACCTTTTAAAAATTATTATTAATTTTTAAAAAGCAGAAGGAGGGTCTTTCTTGATTTTTAGGGCTCTGGGTTTTGCTGCGGTAGCTTGTGGAGGGGGTGGCAGAGAAATCACAGGGCCCAGCCAAAGGAAAAGATAGCAACGCTGTCTAATCCAGCCCGTGGTTTCCTAGATACCGTATTGTCTCGTCTATTCCGCTATGTGAAAAATGTTGAATATCAACAATGGGTTTCAGTGGTGTATTGTTGAGTTTTGTATGAACTAATCTAGCTTCAGTAAAAGAGACAGAGAGAGAGGGAGAAAGAAAAGAAAGAAGTGAAGGGGGGGGAGAACGACAGCTTTGGCAAAAGTCTATAGCCAGAGCATTCGTAATTCCCCATGTTTAAGAGCTGACTGTGTATGCGGAAAGTCATTTTATGGTTTCTCTATTTCCTTGGCTTTCCCAGCCCTGTTCTCAGGTATTTGCTAGCTCTCTATTTTTTTACCTGCTCGGGTGGTGGGTGGGTGGGTGTCGGTATTAGAGGGAAAAACTCTGCAACCAGTCAGCTGGTGTAGGTCTCATAAGGGGTTGAGAGGAACTCTTTACAATGTTGGAAAGGTAAGCGATTGCTTAACTCTGCTGCCCTTGTTTATGTGATGTCAACCTGGTTTGGCCTAGCCATGCAACTTTGCAATATCTCTCTCTCCCCTCTCCTTCTTTCTCTCCCTCCCTCCCTCTCTCTTTCTCTCTCTCTCTCTCTCTGCTGCATCTAGTTTTTCCAAAATCTTGCCATCATACAAAATGGGGAAAGAAGAATGGAAAGGATTGGTCGGTGGTGCAATGTAATGTACCAAAACAGAAGGAGAAAAATCTTGAAATAAAGTCTAAATAGCTTGTGATGTAGGGCATTGGTAGAACTGAGTGGCAAGCTGGGGTCCTGAAGATAGAAAGACTGAGATTAGAACTGATTTAAGGGTAGTTTTGTTCAAGGATGCTCTAGACATAGGTCCAAACTACACTGCTCAAAAAAAATAAAGGGAACCCTCAAAGAACACATCCTAGATCTGAATGAATGAAATGTTCTCATTGAATACTTTGTTCTGTACAAAGTTGAATGTGCTGACAACACTGTGATTGTCAGTCAGTGTTGCTTGATTTCAAAGAAGTTTGATTTACTTGGAGTTATATTGTGTTGTTTAAGTGTTCCCTTTATTTTTTTTGAGTAGTATATTGGGACAATTATCCAACTGTTTTGCCATATGTTGATCGGGAAAGTGAGAACCTCAGTTTTGCTATGAGGAGAGCTGATATTCTCTGTGGGTGTCCATGTGTGTGTGCTTGTGTGTGCGTGTGTTTGTTTGTGTGCATGCACATGTCTATGTATACCTATGGGTGTGAAGCCTTTGAAGTCAAGTGGGAGAGAAGAACAAATGGGATATTTGCTCAAAGTTTTCAAAGCTATGAAGACGTCCCTGGGGTTCCATCTGTCTAATGATGTTCTTTTCACATTCTTCTCAGTTGACAGTGTAACGTTAGTCTTGATGACACGAGCTTTAAGTCCCATGGCATTAAGTGTCAGATATTTCTGATAGAGGGGTTGAAGGATTGCAACCTAAGAATTGACCATCAAATCCAATTTGTCAAGTCAGGAATGAGTTAATGAAAGTCACATCATGGGCGTTGGTGCAATATGTTAGCACCAGGACAATATAGTTTGAACAATATTCAGGTGCTGAACGAATTGGACCAAAAACAACGACAACAACGACACAAAATCTCACCAATTCAAGTCAGCTAAAAGACAAATAATGCACAATATGCCTGCCTTTTCTGATCGGAAATAATATTGTGGTTGACTATATATTTGAGGCATGCTTAGAGATTGTGTCAAGGAAATTTCCGTAGGAGCAGCTATTTAACTTCTGCTCAAGACAATGGCAGCATTCAAATTTTGTAATTTTAGAACGGCGAACAGGAATGAGAGGTCAGCGTGAGTATCCACAGTTGCAGGAAACATGTAATTAACAAAATCATCACCATAGCTGCACATTGGCAGCTTGCAAGCATTCCTTGTTGTCACAAAGGGTTTGGGGGGTTTTTTGGTTTGTTTGTTGCTTTGTCTTTTTTTTTTTTTTGTGAAGGGGGCATACATACTACGGATTTGTAAGACCTTGTTCTCATCCTACGCAGCCTTGTTGTCTCAGCCCACCGCCGAGAAATTAAGAGACAAGAGCAGATTATTCGTTCTTTAACCTTGAGTGATGGGCTCTCCGTGAAAACCATTTCTAACCCTTCCTGGTTTAGAGTGGTGAGTTTGAAATATCTTTTTTTTCCCCTTCCGTGCTCATCATTGTCACTCAATTATAGGATGGAACTGAACCAGAAAATCTGGTACAGTCTAGCAATTAGTACAAAGGGTTTCCAGTCTAGTGTAAAGGCAGCATTGCAAGAGCCCAGCAGCTACAGAAATAATTTTGATTGGCCATGGACATTGCCTTTTAGTGCTGCTTGGTTACATCCTAAAGATTCTGCCTTCTACCCTACTTGTCTTCTTCTTCAAGGACTACATTATAGGCCTTCTTTTGAGATGAGGGGCAGCTTTCTTCTTTTTCTTTCTTTTTTTTCCGTTTATGCATCTCCCATTTTCAAACTGTCATTTTAGCCCATCAAATAGACACATTTTGACTTGAAGAACAAAGCACCAAGTTATCAACCCTCACAGGAAGTGACATTTTTAATTCAGACTTCATTACGACTTTAATTCATGACAGGGCCCTACAAAGATGTTTTAAACCCACCTCCCTTCCCCTTCTTTTTAAATGAAGCATTTGAGATGTTTGTCTTTTTTTTTTTTAAGCACTTGTATTTCCTTTCCCACCTTCATCCTGTCATAATATATAATTAGCTTTATCAAAACCATCAGCTACCATCCACAGTGACTTCTGACCTTTGTTTTTAATCTCCGTAGCAATCGGCCCACCAAGTCCACTTAAATTTTAATTCGCTGTCTTAAAGTTTTAAAAAATGAAAATGCAATGGAACAGATTGGGAATATGCTGAAATTCCGTAGCATGAGTTGAGGAATATTAAACGAGAAACACAAATGGAAAAATAATAGAAAAGTCCTCAGCAGAAAAGGATAGAGCGTTTTTATCAGCTGTAAATAATTTGAACAAGCAGGAAAGAAAGACTTCGGCTTTCGTGTCAGTGAATTCTTTGTTATACCTTACTAGCGAATAAAATTTTCAGGCAGGTACGTATATTGAAATGTACTGGAGCACAGCTGGGGGAAAAATCAATATAAATAATGATTGAAAGCAATAAACAAAGTATCTAATAAGATTTTGGAACTATCACATTCATCCACACCATCAAGCCATTAACTTCATAAAGTAGTATAAACAAGGGCAAAAGTATATCATTTTCTGGTGTTAATTTACCAATGTTGTGCATTTCTGAGAAGCTAAGTGCCAATTGTTTAAATTTGGTTAAATATGGTTTTGAACATAGAACACTGAGTGAAATTGCTAAAATAAAGAAATTGATAACACTTAAAATACACAATGTGCTGAATTTAAAAAAAATGGAATTAGTTTCATGTTTTTCTTCACTATTTTCATATATTGCTCCTGTTGGGAATCATTCAAAAATGTCTCAGAAACCTAATAATCCATTAATAATTTTCTAGTTTCATTTTGCTTACTTTTCTTAGGAATCTAACGGTAGAACGCTATTGATGAAAATATAGTGCTGTCTAATTTCATGGGTACTACTTTTTTCTGTAATCCAAATTAGCAAAAATTCTTAAATAATGCCATACTTAAATGACATCTATTCCAACTGTGTTTTTCACCAGAATTATTAGGATTATTATTTCTATAGGCAATTTCAAATAAATTAGGCTAGTATTTTAGAACAGCATACTAAACAACAGCACTGTATATTGTACATCTCAGGAACGACTGAAGGTTTATCTCTCTGGGCAATGAGTTAATGGGGTTAAAAATCAACATTGCTATAAACACCATTCTGATTCTTTTTATGCAAGAATAATCTAATTGTACTTTAAACATAACTGGTTGTCAGCTCTTGAGAAGGGATAGGTTCATAAGCCGCCCCGAGTCTACGGAGAGGGGCGGCATACAAATCAGATAGATAGATAGATAGATAGATAGATAGATAGATAGATAGATAGATAGATAGATAGATAGATAAACAAACAGACAGATAGATAAATAAACAAACAAATAAATAAATAAATAAATAAATAAATAAATAAATAATTTATCTGATGATTGGAGGTGCTAAAGATACAAGAAGATTGGAGCAGTGAAATTCTATGTCTATTGTCCCAGAAATGGTGGATAGTCCACACAGTGGAAGCTGCCCGTAGATAAATCAAATGAATATGCAGTGATGGGTTAATATTTTATCTCAGGGACCGCCTTGTGCTGCACGAATCCCAGCGACCAGTTAGGTCCATCAACTAAACAATGCCGTTTGGCGGGACCCAGCGGAAGAGCCTTCTCTGTGGCGGCCCCGGGCCTTTGGAACCAACTCCCCCCAGAGATTAGAATTGCCCCCACCCTCCTCGCCTTTCGTAAACTTCTTAAAACCCACCTCTGCCATCAGGCATGGGGGAACTGAGATATTCTTTCCCCCTAGGCCTTTACAATTTACGCATGGTATGTCTGTATGTATGTTTGGTTTTTATAATAAGGGTTTTTTAGTTATTTTAGTATTGCATTGGATTGTTACATGCTGTTTTTATCATTGTTGTTAGCCGCCCCGAGTCTACGGAGAGGGGCGGCATACAAATCCAATAAACAAATAAATAAATAAATAAATTTGTAGTACCTGACGTGTGCATTGGAAATACCTGGATGACATAATATTTTGGGGAAGTGTCCACATTTTTGTAAAACCTGGAGAGATCTCAGTTTTGAGAAGAGATAAATCAGATACAGCCTTGTTGATTCTCCTTGACCTGTCAAAACTCTTTGAAAACAGGTGGGCAAAACTGGTTTTGTGTAAGAGGTTTCCTTGTAGTAGTTCCAATCCTACCTGAATGGACATTTCAAGGAGTTAATGCTTGGAAATATTTGCTCAACCTAATGGTATTCTTGTTCGGCTGTCCTAAAAGGCTCCATGCTGTTCAGCATCTACTGTACATGAAAGCTCAGCGGTTGTCACTGAGGATTAGAGTGGATTGTCATGAATACACTGAATACTGTTTCATTTTTCTTTCTCTTCAGAGCCAGATGGGTACATGGGCAATGTTGAATAGAATAGAATAGAATAGAATCCTCATTTTACTAACCTTGAAAGAATGGAAGGCTGAGCAAGATTAGAACTCATGGTCTCCTCGTTTCTGATCCTTTAACCACTGCACAAAACTGCCTGTTTTAATTGCTGATTACAAACAGGGGTGGGCAGCAGGCAGGATGGGGTGGAATGCAGTTCCACTGGCGGAAATGAAGCAGCGTGCGCAGCTCCAGCTGATCAGGGGCAGTCACTTCCTGGATTAGCGGTCTCAGCTCGGCTCTTCTTTTTCCCCCCTGTTGCTGCTGCTGCTGCGTCTGCGCTCCAAACTTTTTTCCTCCTTCCTGACCTCGGATGAGCTTCCCCCTCTCCTGCCCGGCTCACCTCCAGCCTCACCTGGCCACTTCCCGCCTGAGATGCAAGCAGAAGGCGTGGGTGGAAGCGGCGCTGGCAGAATTTATATTTCTGGGAGCACCCGTTCGCCCAGCTACCCAGCTTGAGGCAGAGGGGGTGACCCAGGAAGGAGAGCGCGGGAAACACGAAGCAAATTGTCACCCCAGCGAGCGACATTGGTAAGGTTGTAAGTCGAGGAATTAACAAGCAGTTAAGTTGAACAATGATGATCGTTCAACTTGAACAATGATGATCATTCAAACCGCTCCCACTTGGTCACATGGCCGGCAATCCACCCCTACCCGGTCACATGATCATTAAGCCACGCCCACAAAATAAGCCACACCCACAATGTGGCAGTAAAATTTTTGGCTGCCCATTACTGACTTCAAATAATAGGTTCCGGCCTTTGATAAATGCTACTCACCTTTCAGTGGCTGCTTCTTTGAAAGAGGGATGAGGTTACAAAGAATTGAAGATCTGAGTGTGCAAGAAATGTTTAAGCAAGAAATTTAAAGACCTAGTGGCTGTTTTGTCATGCTTCATTTGTTTAAACTTCTGTGTGTGTGTGTGTGTGTGTGTGTGAGGGATGGGTTCAAGTTGCCAGTGCGCATCCCAAAATTTTGCACACCCACACGTTTCCCACTGCACAATTTTACTTCCGTGCATGCTCAGAAGGACATTGCAGCCCGAAACACAGCTGAGGAACTGATCAGCTGTGCTTCAGAAGAAAAAATGAAGGTTGGTATTAAACTGGGAGCAAGCAGGATAGCTTTTCTTCAAAACAGAAGACAAGGAAAAACCATCCAATACCCCCCCCAAAAAAAAACCCCACTGAAAACTGTGCAAAAAAGGATGACAGCATGCATGGTCCGACACAGACAGTGCCTGAGCCATCATGCCAAAATTATGTCACCAGGTAGCCAGTATCTCCAAGACCACCTTCTGCTGCATGAATCCCAGCGACCGGTTAGGTTCCACAGAGCTGGCCTTCTCCGGGTCCCGTCGACGAAACAATGTCATCTGGCGGGATCCAGGTGAAGAGCCTTCTCTGTGGCGGCCCCGACCCTCTGGAATCAACTCCCCCCAGAGATCAGGACTGCCCCAACCCTCCTTGCCTTTCACAAACTCCTCAAAACCCACCTCTACCGTCAGGCATGGGGAAATTGATTCCCCTGGGCCGTTTCCACTTTATGTATGGTCTGTATGAGATGTATGATTGCTTTTATGTTAAGGGTTTTAAACTGTTTTTTAAATATTGGATTTGTACTGTTTTCTTGTTGTGAGCCGCTCCGAGTCCTTGGAGAGGAGCGGCATACAAATCTAATTAATAATAATAATAATAATAATAATAATAATAATAATAATAATAATAATATTGGACTGCACTGGTTGTCAGCGTTCCAATAATCAACCAAGAAATAAATCAAAGTCCAAACTTTGGCCTTCTTCCAAATTCCAATTTATTAAAAGAGACATGTTGGTTATGAACTGTAGTCAATCCGATATTAACTTTTCCTACAGTTCTTCCACCTAGGTTAAGGTTCATCCCTCATCTCCACACCCACAAGTTCATTACATGGACCACTCCGGTTTTCTCTCAATGTCCACAATCCTCCCATATACTTCCGGCTGGTGCTGAACAAAGCATGACCTTGAATCTATGGAAAGAATTTGTTGTGGCTAATATTTGTTCCTCTCATGCAATCACCTTTCCCCAATTCCCACAGTACTACTTGTGGCAGGCCAAAGTCTCCAGCTCAAAACGATGGGTTCGGCCTGATACCTGTAGGAACCCACTCCTGGAGTGTGTGTGTGTTGTGTAGTATTTTGTATAAGCACAGCTCATATGATTGGCTAATTCACTTTATTGTACAGTGTCTGAAAAAGGATGAAATCGGTAACCAGACTAAATGCATCATGTAAACAAGTCAATGAGACGCAAATGAGAAGTTATCTGAGAAAAATGATATGTGAGAAAAGGGGGGGGGACAGTTGTGGTTACTTCTCCTACGACTATCACTAAGTGTTGTATCTTATGATTCTTGATGACTTATATTTTTTATGCACACGGAGAGCATCTGCACCAATGACAAATTCCTTGTGTGTCCAATTACACTTGGGCAATAAAGAATTCTATTCTATTCTATTCTATTCTGTTCTGCTCTATTCTGTTCTATTACCATTCTAATTCCAATTCCTTTTCTATTCTATTCTATTCTATTACCATTCTAATTCCTATTCTATTCTATTCTGGAGACCTCACCTACAAAAAGATATTGATAAAATTGAATGGGTCCAAAGACGGGCTACAAGAATGGTGGAAGGTCTTAAGCATAAAACGTATCAGGAAAGACTTAATGAACTCAATCTGTATAGTCTGGAGGACAGAAGGAAAAGGGGGGACATGATCAAAACATTTAAATATGTTAAAGGGTTAAATAAGGTCCAGGAGGGAAGTGTTTTTAATAGGAAAGTGAACACAAGAACAAGGGGACACAATCTGAGGTTAGTTGGGGGAAAGATTAGAAGCAACGTGAGAAAATATTATTTTACCGAAAGAGTAGTAGATGCTTGGAACAAACTTCCAGCAGACGTGGTTGGTAAATTCACAATAACTGAATTTAAACATACCTGGGATAAACATCCATCCATCCTAAGATAAAATACAGGAAATAGTATAAGGGCAGACTAGATGGACCATGAGGTCTTTTTCTGCCGTCAGTCTTCTATGTTTCTATCTTTCTATTCTATTCTATTAATTCCATTCCTGTTCCAATTCTATTCTGTTCTGTTCTGTTCTTATTCTTATTATTTTCTATTCTATTTCTATACTCTATTTTTGCTCTACTCTATTTCTACTCTATTCTCAATGTTACCAATTACTACCTTGTTTCAAGTCCACTTGTGACTGATTTTTGGCTCTAGTTGATGATCCTTGAAGGAATTTGCCCCTTCTCCAGTGGGGGGATTCAGCTGGTTTCGGCCAGTTTGGGAAAACTGGTAGTTAAATTGCTGGCCGGCCCGTTCCCTTCCTTACCACACTCCTCCCAGGAGTCCCCACTTGCCTTATTTTGGCTCCCAGGTAAGTGTAGGGAGGTCTGCTAGGCCCAAAATGGGATGCTGTAGGGTGCAGTGCTCCCCTGTGGCCCATTTTCACTCCCAGGAGGCTTCAGGGAGGCCTACTAGGCCTAAAACAGGAAATGGGCAGAAGCACCAGTGAGGGGCTCCTATGGGTACAGTCAGGTATGCAGAACTGGTAGACAAAATTTGAATTTTTTCTTTCCTTCCCCCTCTTCTAGGCTCTGGGTATGTTTTTCCTGTTGCAGTAAATGAGGTTGAATGTACAGTATATAATTTTAGAAGACCTGTGCATGTGTGTGTGTACCTGCACATACAGTTTATATAGTAGATAATGTATATTTTTGTGTGCCTGTATGTAATATGTATGTACACATATGGCACATATACATAGAATTAAATACAGTGTTCCCTCGATTTTCGCGGGTTCGAACTTCGCGAATAGCCTATACCATGGGTTTTTTTTAAATTTAATTTAAAAATACTTCGTGGGTTTTTTTCTATACCACAGTTTTTCTCGCCCAATGATGTCATACGTCATCGCCAAACTAATAATTTTTGCAAATAAATAACAAAAAAAATAATTATTGTTAATATATAATTATGTTTATAAATATCAGGATCACTAAGTGTCTTATTCAATAGTGAGTACCAGTAATAATGGTGAGTAAATTATTTATTATCATTATTATTATTATTGTTGTTGTTGTTGTTGTTGTTGTTATTATTATTATTATTATTATTTATTAGATTTGTATGCCGCCCCTCTCCATAGACAAATGGTTGTTAAGGGAATGGGAAATGGTAATTTAGGGGTTGAAAGTGAAAGGAAGGCTTGTGATACTGTCCATAACCAAAAATGGTGTATTTACTTCCGCATCTCTATTCTCCGTACTGAAGGAGCGGGTCCAGCAGTCACATGGGGGTTGCTCATGTCCAATCCGGTGGAACTGAGCCTAGTATTAAAAAAGCTTGCCGGATCCGCCCCTTCCCCAGAATTCGCTCAGTTCGCATATCCTGCGGTTGTATTGTGAATGCTCGTTCAACATTCTAACACCTTCCCTTCGACCTTTCCTTCAAAAAAGTAGTAAGATTTATTGTCTTTATTCAATTACTTGCACTAATTGCGCCAGCCGTTTAAAAGAAAAAAAGAAATAAAGCGGCTCGGCTTTTTTCCTTGGGAGAAGTTGCGGTTTCGTTTTCCCCCGGCGGTTTTGCCGGTTACGATTCCTGCGGCCGCTTGTGGATTCTTCTAATCCCTTGGCCTGGAGGTTCTGGTGCAAGTATTTATCATTGAATTATTGTTTTATTATTGTATACAAATATTTAAGGGCTTATAAAATACCTCCTGCGGAGTGAGACGCCTTCTAGTCTCCTGGACTTAGTCGATCGCTTTTCCCTTAAGAAATTCTACGGAGCGATTTTTTTCGGCGCGAAGGCCTTCGCGCCCTTTTTTAAAATATCTAGGCCTCTCGTGTTGGCCTTCTGCCAGCCGCGTAGGCCTCAGTCCACCGCGTGGATCCGGGAGCGGGCCTTGGGGGTCCCAGGCTAAATTCTCCACCGGCTAAGCCTCCAACCAGAGTGCCTTGGTTTTACTTAATTGCAAAGTTTAGGGAGGCTGGCCCCGCTGGATTTGGGGGCACGAACTCTGGGTTTGCCCAGATTGTCCTCACGTCTCAGCAGCTTCGAGGCCTCGAAGCAGGATCCATTCCTCTTGGGAAGTCCTTGAAATCTTCTCCTTATAATTTAGTTATTGGCTCAGCCTTGTCTTCTGTTAATTGTCAGACTATGGCTACTTTTCCCAAGAGAGGCACAACTAAAGGTCCCAGAGAGGCCAGGCCTACAGGCGATGAGATTACTAGTATCCCCCAGGCCTCTTCCTCCTCTTCTCCAGGGGCCCGTCCCTCGACCAAGGTCACCAGGGCTGAGAAGAGAAGGGACCTAGCCCTACAAAAAATTCATGACAAATCAGCAAAACGTTTGAAAGTGCAGGCCCAAGTAATCAGTAGTCAAGACCCACCAGAGGCCTCTAGTCTGCCTCCTTCTGGGGTCCCTGTGTTATCTCTGGATGAGCCAAACCTAGACAGACCCCAACCTAACTTATGGGGCATAGGTCCAGAGGAACCAGATATTATTGAAGATTCCCCCCAGCCAGGATCCTCCCAGGCCTTTAGGAATTCTTCTGCCATTTCTGCTGATATTTCCACTTTACCTCCTGAGTTCCAATCTATTTTTGCTGTGTTGTCCAAAGCCATTGATGCCAAACTCTCCTCCATCAATGAGCTTCCTTTACCTCTTCCTCCTTCTCGTTCCTCCCGCCCCTTGGGTTCTTCCCCAGCGGTCAGAGCTCCTATTCAGGATGATTCAGAATCCTCCCAGGATGAATATGAGGATGTAGAGGAGGATGAAGACCCTTTCCAGGGCTTATCAGAGGATGAGGAATCCCAAATAAAGGTCCCTCCTCCAATTACTATTTTCCCTTCTCAACTATTCAAATCTCTCCTCCTCAAAGCTAGAATTTCTACGGGATTAGCAGCCCAGGAGAAACAAGCCTCCACTTCCACTGATCCCCCGGAGGAGAATTTACCTTACTTCACAGAGGAACAGGAGGATAATGAGGTAATTCCTATGCCTAAATTGTTTAAAGATGCCTTACTCAAACAGTGGGATTTTCCAGCCTCTGGCCTTAATCCCTCTACCAAGGACAGAAAGTTGTATAAACTCTCCTCTTCCTATGAAGAGCTTCTATCTTTTCCCAAACCAGATGAACCTGTCAAAATTCTTCACTCGGCAGCGGCTGTGCCAGGCGAGGCGGAGGAAGTCCTCCGTCCAGAGGACAAGCGCATCGAGCAAATGCTCAAAAGAGGATTCTCCGCTGATGCCTGGGCCATTAAAAGTTCTGCAGCAGCCTCCTTCTTCTCCAGAGCCATGCTGCTGTGGCTTCGCCAACTTCAACAGCACATTCCTCCAGATGACTTGAGAGGTCAACAAGACTTCAACAAAGTCTTTGCAGCTGCCCAGTACGTGGCTGATGCCACCTTGCAATCTACTAGATTTTCTGCTAAGTCTATTGCAGCTTCTACAACGGCAAGAAGACTCCTATGGATTCGCCCTTGGCAAGCGGGAGTTCGCCAAAAGTGGCAGTTATCCCAGGGCCCCTTAAAGCGCGACCTTCTCTTCGGTGATCTTCTGGATCCACTCCTCACGGAGACCACGGACAAGAAGAAGGTTTTGGGTCCAACCACGAAAAAGGTTACCAAAACGCAGTCCTTTCGTCGCCCAGGGCGCCAGCAAGACCAAGCGGCTTCCTATCAGAGATCTCCAGGTCAGTATTCCCCCCGCTTTCGTTCCCAAGGTAGGAACTCCAGGGGTAGAGGTTTTCGCTTCCAAAGGGGAGCTTCCTCTAACAGGGCTTCAAAAAAACCTAGATGGTAATCTTTCCTCCATTCCCATAGGGGGTCGCCTAGCTCATTTCGCTTCAAATTGGCGTCTCACCTCCAAGGACCCTTGGGTCATTGACACTGTTCAAACAGGCCTTCTTTTAGAATTTATTTCTCCTCCCCCTAAACGTTTTATTTCCTGCCCTTCTCCCAGGTCATCCTCAGATTGTAACCGTATGGAGGAGGCCATTTCTCATCTATTGTCCATTAGAGCCATTCAACCGGTCCCTTCCGGTCAGAAGGGCCAAGGGTTTTACTCCATCCTATTTATGGTTCCAAAGTCCTCCGGAGGTTGGAGAGCCATTTTGGATTTAAAGAAACTAAACCTATTCATCAAATATAGAAAGTTTAAGATGCACTCCTTGTCTTCTATTTTGGCCGCCATTCACTCGGGAGATTTCATGGTCTCCTTAGACCTCACTGAGGCCTACCTTCACATTCCTATAGCCAAATGCCACAGAAAATTTTTACGTTTTTCCTTTCAAGGCAGGCATTTCCAGTATAGGGCGATGCCATTTGGCCTTTCCTCGGCCCCTCGGGTCTTTACAAAGCTCTTGGGGTCCCTGGCGGCCTATATCCGGGCGTCTCCCATCCACATTTTATGTTATCTTGATGATATTTTAATTCATGGGAACTCCCTAGAGAGAGTGAAATCAGACCTTTCTGTTACCATGTCAGTCCTTCAGGACCATGGGTTTTCCATCAACTTTGACAAAAGTCACCTCCAACCTTCCACTTCCATTCCTCACCTGGGATCCATTATTGATTCAAAATCTTCCCAGGTTTTTCTCTCTCCCGAGAGAAAACTCAGTATAGTGGAGTTAATTTCTAACGTTTTATCTAATCCTTCAGTATCCATAGTTACTCTATCTTCCCTTTTGGGGAAGATGGTGTCATGCATAGGCATCATTCCTTGGGCTCGCCTTCATGCTAGGGAACTCCAGTGGCTTCTGTTGCCCTTTCAGAGATCGGGGCACAGCAACTCAAATCGACGCATCGTCATCCCACTGAGTGTTCGCAGATCCTTCAAGTGGTGGAAGTCTCCGGCCATGGACAGAGGATCCCCGTTCAGGTGCCCGGATCAATTTGTCATCACCACAGATGCCAGTCTATCGGGATGGGGCGCCCACGCCCAGGGGATGTTAGCCCAGGGCACGTGGTCCCCGGAGGAAGCTTCCAGGCCAATCAATTGGCTAGAGTTAAGAGCCGTTTCCCTGGCTCTGAAGCATTTCTCTCCTCGCATCCCCAACCGGCACGTTCTCATTCTCTCCGACAACATTGCCACAAAAAGCCATATCTGCAGACAGGGGGGCACGAGATCCAAGGCTCTCATGAGGGAGGCCCTCAAGTTGGGTCTTTGGGCGGAAAAACATCTCCAGTCGCTCCTAGCCGATCACATCTCGGGGAGTCTCAACGTCCAGGCGGATTGGCTATCCCGAGCAACGATAGACCCAGGAGAGTGGAACCTCCATCAAGACCTGTTCCATCAAATCACCCTCAGATTCGGCCTACCAGTTCTGGATCTCTTCGCGACCAATGCGAACGCCCAACTCCCTCGCTTCTATTCCAGATTTCCATCCCCGGGAGCGGAAGCAATCAATGCCCTCCGGAGTCCATGGCCGCCAGGCCTACTCTACGCATTTCCTCCGATTCCAATCCTCCCGGACGTGATTCACAAGGTCCTCACAGAGAGGGCCCGAGTAATCCTAATCGCCCCTCATTGGCCCCGCCGGCCCTGGTTCGCGGATCTCCAACAGCTGTCCGTCCAGGACCCTTGGCGACTCCCCGCTTCGGGGGATATGCTGCGGCAGGGGGCCTCTTTCCATCCAGACCCGGAGTGGTTCCACCTCACCGCTTGGCTGTTATCAGGAGAGATTTAGAACTGCGTGGGCATGACCCCGATTCAGTGGAGGTCATTTTAAAGGCCAGAAGGGGCTCGACCAATCGAATCTACGACCACACGTGGTCCAAGTTTCACCAGTGGTGTCTACAGGAAGGTCTCTCCCCTCTGTGCATCCCCATACACAGAATTATTTCCTTCCTTATGCAAGGCTTCCATAAAGGACTTTCCACCAGCACCCTCCGGCGTCATCTGGCAGCCATTTCATCTGTCCTAGGGGGTCCCCGCAGACAGCCTCTCCGATCCCTCCCTGAGGTTCAGGAATTCCTCAAGGGCATAGCCAACCTCAGACCTTCCAAGGTCCACAGGTATCCATCCTGGGATTTGCCACGGGTTCTCCATTCCCTCACGCAGGCACCATACGAACCCCTAAAATCGGCGTCCCTCAGGTACCTATCCTTTAAGGTAGCCTTCCTGGTGGCTATTACCTCTGCCCGACGCATTTCGGAGCTGGCTGCCCTCTCAATCAGGCAGGACCTTTGTCAATTCCATCAGGACAAGGTAGTCTTGCGACTGGACCCCACCTTCTTACCCAAGGTCAGTTCCATGTTCCACAGATCTCAGGATATTGTCCTACCTTCCTTCTGCCTCCAACGATACCATCCCTTGGCAATTAGATGGCACACCCTGGATCTCACCAGAGCGCTGAGAATATATATCCAACGCACAGGACCCTTTCGGAGGTCAGAAGCACTTTTTGTAGCCTATCATCCCAGAGTCATGGGGGCCAAAGTGTCTTCAACAGTAATAGGCCGGTGGATCAGAGGGACTATATCTAAGGCCTATGAGTCGGCCTCCCTCTCAGTTCCAAGGAACATCACTGCGCATTCCACCAGGAGCGCAGCCACCTCGGCCGCTTGGGCGACTCAAGCCCCGTTGGAGGAGGTCTGCAAAGCAGCCACTTGGGCCTCGCCAAATTCCTTCATCAGGCACTACAAAATTGATTCTTATGCTTCAGCGGACGCTGCCTTCGGCAGAAGGGTACTCCAATCCGTTATCTCTCACGATAGCAAGCTAATCCCACCCTAGGGACTATCTATTGGGTATGTCCCATGTGACTGCTGGACCCGCTCCTTCAGTACGGAGAATAGGCGTTGATTGCTTACCTGAACGCCTCTTCTCGTACGGTGAGCGGGTACAGCAGTCACTTCCCGCCCTTGTATGTGTCTTCTTTACCTTTCTATACCTTTCTTCCTCTAACAATGAGAGTTGAACACTACAGAGCTTCACAACTGAGCCTAGTCTATGGATTCGCGAATTCTGGGGAAGGGGCGGATCCGGCAAGCTTTTTTAATACTAGGCTCAGTTCCACCGGATTGGACATGAGCAACCCCCATGTGACTGCTGTACCCGCTCACCGTACGAGAAGAGGCGTTCAGGTAAGCAATCAACGCCTATTTCGCGGAAATTCGACTTTCACGGGCGGTCTCAGAACACCGTAGTACATTTTGGATGTTCAGTAATAGTAAATAGATAAGGAAATTGTATCTCTTTGAGGCGAGGAGAGGCCAGACACCCTCACCCTAACCCTTGACATGAGTGACGTCAAGTTGGCCACCTTTAAGCCAGTCACATGACATTTAAGCCACCCTTGGTCACATGATCTTCAAGCCACTCCCACCTGGTCACATGGCTGGCAAGCCACACCCACAAAATAAGCCACACCCACCGTGTGATAGTAAAAAAATTTGCCCCCTTTCACTGAGCATCGCATACCCCCATGTGGCCCATTTTTTCTCCCAATGGGGTGCAGGAGGTTGAGTGCTGCCTGTCACACCCCCTGGCCACGACCACCCAGCCAGTCATTTGGGCAGAGAACCTGTTGTTAAATTATTTGAATCCCACCACTGCCCCCCCCCCTAAAGTAAGTGAGCAGCGAATGGAAAAAAAATATTTTCTTTAATATATGGTGCACTCAAGATAGTGAAGTCTCCAAAATCTTATTAGAAAAAGCACAGGAAATAAGCATATTTGCTGATAGATTTCACGTTACCTTCTTACCTGCTGCACAGGTAATAGCAGATTTAAAATCCCGGAGAAGATAATTCAGATAAAATTTGTCTGATCTCCCTGGGAATTTATCTATTAGAGGAAAAATATAAATAGACTTCCTGTCCCTATAAAATTTACAACATAACAACACATGTAAAATGACTTTCAACTTCCTTATCGCCATATGGACAAATGCATGCCGCTATGGGGATTTTATTAAAGCTGCCTAGGAGTAGTGCTGATGGAAGAACATATTGGATCTGGCTTTAAAAACTGCTCTTCTTGGAGAAAGTTAGGTTTTGCAGATAAAGCGCTGGTTCCCATACACCTTTATTTATCCACATAATTTATATTAAGTTAGATTTCTGACCGGGGAGAGAGTTTGAGAAGGGATACTTCTCCAATAAGAGTTTAATGTTTTTCAATCTGCCTTCTTTTTAATCTTGTGTACTATTTTATTTTTTATTTATTTGTTTGTTTAGTCAAGTACGTATTGGTAGTATACAAAAATATAATAATATTTATATGCAAGATACTAGTAAAAGAGAAACATTAGGACAGGGGACGAAAGGCACTCTGGTGCACTTATGCACGCCCCTTACTAACCTCTTAGGAATCAGGTGAGGTCTACAGTGGATAGTCTAAGGGTGAAGTTTTGGGGGTTAGGTGATGATACTACAGAGTCTGGTCATGAGTTCCATGCATCAACTACTTGGTTACTAAAGTCGTATTTCCTGCAGTCGAGTTTAGAGACAAATGCCAAAGAGTGAATATAATCTGTTCAGTAGTCTGTTCTATAACAATTTCTCACCACCGCTATCTAGATCCTCTTGGTTTTAATGACTAGGGCTATAGCAAATGAGTTGATTCATTAAAACAGTAGCATGTTTAATGTGACTCATTAAAGCAGGCACATCTCAGGGCATTTTAGGCTCAGGCAGAAGATGTGCTCCTGCTTCAAAGCATCTTTTCAAAGCAGAGACAGCCCTGGTCTCTTTATAACTACTTCTTTAGTACTGTAATACAGAAGGAAACAAGCTCCATATTTGCTTCCTCTCAAAGATCAGTAACCAGAAGCAGGGTTGGGTTCTAGCTTACCTCTCTGCCAGTTTGCTTCCTCCCAGGACACGTGGCTGTGCCACATGGACATGCATGCAAGGTTTGACTACTGCAATGCTCTCTACATGGGGCTATCTTTGAAGAGTGTTCGGAAACTACAAATTGTGCAAAATGCAGCCATGCGAGTGGTCATGGGTCTTCCCAGGTATGCCCACATCTCTCCATCACTCCGCGGACTGCATTGGCTGCCGATTGGTATCCGGACACAATTGAAAGTGTTGGTTATGACCTATAGAGCCCTACATGGCATCAGACCAGATTACTTCCGGTGGGCCCAGTAGGTCCATTTTTCACCCTTCCCAGGTTCTAGGGCCTTCCCTAGGTTCTCGGGAGAGTGAAAATGCCCTTTCTTGTCGCTCCTTCTGGAAGCCAAAAATGCCCTCCCAAAACCTCCGCGTGAGCCAAAAAAATCAGCTGGCCAGTGTGGCACATGAGCGCTGGAGCTAAGCTAGGGCAATAGCTCGTGTGCCGGCAGATATGGCTATACATGCCACCTGTGCAGTGATGTGCTCCAACAGGAACAGTCAGGAGCGCAGTTCCAGTAGCAAAATTTGGAGCTCCACCCAATTTGCACTGAAAGATGTTTATTTATTTTTATTTTATTTATTTATTTAGTCCAATACATAATACACATTGAAGAGAATAGATATTTAGTAATATAACTAAAGAAACGAATAGAAGAAAAGATATAAAAGTATAGGTGAACAAATTTGAAAGGAAGAAAAGATATATGAGATAAAGGAGAGACAATTGGACATGGGACGGAAGGCACACTGGTGCACTTATGCACGCCCCTTACTGACCTCTAAGGAACCTGGAGAGGTCAATCGTGGATAGTCTAAGGGAAAAATGTTGGGGATTAGGGGTTGACACTACTGAGTCAGGTAATGAGTTCCATGCTTCGACAACTTAATTGTTAAAGTCATATTTTTTACAGTCAAGTTTGGAGCGGTTAATGTTAAGTTTGAATCTGTTGTGTGCTCTTGTGTTGTTGCGGTTGAAGCTGAAGTAGTCATTGACAGGTAGAATGTTGAAACAAAATGCATAAGCCACGGCCACAGTATGGTAGTAAAAATTCTGGTAGCCCATCACTGCACCTGTTGCACGAATGCCATAGGTTTGCCATCACTGGTCTATAAGGATGAAATTTCTGTGTGCAATGAAAGAATAATTGAAATTAAAATTGAAAAATCAAATTAACTACAAAACAGACAGATGATCAACTGAAATGCCTTGTAAACGTGGCTTGTAGAAGTGGCAGAACCCCATCTGTACCCATTCTTTTCACCTGCAACATTTTAAAAAGTGTCTTTTTATTTTAAATCCAAATAAAAACAAAAAGCAGAAGAAAAGGAAAAAAGTCACCCAAATCTATTCAGGGAAAAAAAAAATCCCAGATAGGTTCACTTAATTGTGGCTAGATATAATGATCATGTATAATGGATCCCTTTTGGCCAAATAATCTCATATATCAGTTTTATTCCAGAAGCCACATTTTTCTTTATGCTCATGTTCTTTTGAATTATGTATCAATGGATTGGAAATTGGTCAGCAGAAAAAAAATATTTTATACACTCAGGATGGCAGAAACAAAGTGTTGATATTAAGCTTGAAGGAACTCTATTCACTGAATTGCGCCTTTAAAAAAGTTATCTCTTTATTTGAGAAAGCAATTTGCTCAGTGAAGAGATAATAGAATCTATAAATTATAAGATTTGAATATCAATAAGACAAAGATAAAATCTTTGAAACTTTCTTTTTGAAATGACTAGATTCACTATCAAGATATAGTTTTAATATCTTCAGATAAGAGGCACAGCATTGCTGCAAAAGCAAGAGGAAACAGTTAGAAACCTGATTGAATTTATACATATTTTAAGGCAGAAACTTATGAAACAAAGAGTTTCTCTTAATGTAAACTTTACATGTTCTAGCTTTAGAGGACCTTTTAAATCAAGATAGTAACTTGAATAGAATCTTCTGTAATTTTTAATCTTATATAATATATTATATTCAGGTCCTTAAAAACTAATTAGTAAATTATTGAAAATTTTAATTCTACGATGCACGTAAATTCCATATTTTTTCACCTTTTATTATTTTATTCCTTTCCAGCCTTTTTTCCTTTGATTATCTGCTCCTTCCTCCCTTCCTCCCTCCCTCCCTTCCTTCTTCCCTCCATCCCTCCCTCTTTTTCCTTCCTTCTTTCTTTCTTTCTTTCTTTCAAGAAAGAAAGAACGAAATATTGTATGTATAAGACCCGCCTGAAAATTGCCCTGTGTGGATATTGTTAATGTATTTTTAATTTCCCTTTTTATTATCTTTATGAAACTGAAAAATGCTAATAATTTAATTTTATAGCATGACTTCAGTATATCCATCCAACTTATATTGATTTGCATTTTTGTTTATGTGTTTAATAAGCTTTCAATGATCTCTGCTGATAATTTCCCCCCATTAATTTCCTCCAAAGGAAATTTGGAATAGTTTGATTAATGCGTGTTATATGTATAGGCTAAATAAATCTGGATTTCTTGTTTCTGACGCTCTTATTGATTTTCCTGGGAAAACCTTTCAAGACTTCCCAGCACCGGGTCAGGGAGCTATTACAAGTTTAGTGATACATCTGGAACAGTTTTCATAAAGTTGACACTAGAGACCTGAACAAATTAACCTGCTCGTCCATGGAGATAATTTTTAAAGGCTCTATCGCAGACTCCCCTGCCGTCTAAATGCTTGGCTACCAAGCTTCTTCGGATTTAGTATCACATTTATTGAGTCCCCTTCCATCTCTGACAATATCTTCAATGCAATTAATAGTCCCATGTTCTTTGAACCCTATTTTTATTGAATTGTACATTGCATTAATTATCATTTGATAACTATTCAAATTTACAGTGAACTTTTAAAAAAACTATTTATGACCTGTCCTCAAAGTGAAGACTGCCACTCTGACCTCCCCCCTGTAGTCACATGATCATATTTATTATTATTATTATTATTATTATTATTATTATTATTATTATTATTAATTAGATTTGTATGCCGCCCCTCTCCTCTGCTTGGCAACCAGTTCACATTTATCTCAGCCTCTAATATATTGCAGGATCTTTGCCTATAATACAGTATATTATTTTAATTTTATTTATTTATTTATTTTGTCAAGTACATATGGGTAGTATACAAAGATATAACAATGTTTATATACATGATACTAGAATAGGATAGAATTCTTTATTGGCCAACTGTGATTGGATACACAAGGAATTTGTCATTGGTGCAGATGCTCTCAGTGTACATAAAAGAAAAGATACATTTGTCAAGAATCCTGAGATACAACACTTAATTATTGTCATAGGGGTCACATAAGCAATGAATATTAATAAAAATCTTAAGGATACAAGCAACAAGTTACAGCCATACAATCATAAGTGGGAGGAAATGGGCGATAGGAATGATGAGAAAAAACTAGTAGAAATAGAAGTGCAGACTTAGTAAAAAAGTTTGACAGTGTTGAGGGAATTATTTGTTTAGGAGAGTGATGGTGTTCGGGGAAAAAACTGTTCTTGTGTCTAGTTGTCTTGGTGTGCAGTGCTCTGTAGCGACGTTTTGAGGGTGGGAGTTGAAACAGTTTATGTCCAGGATGCAGTAAATATTTTCCCCGCCCTCTTTTTTGACTTGTGCAGTATACAGGTCCTCAATGGAAGGCAGGTTGGAAGCAATTGTTTTTTCTGTACTCTTACTTTTTACTAGTAAGAGAGAAACATTAGGACAGTGGATGGTAGGCATGCTGGTGCACTCATGCAGATTAGATTTTTATTAAAGTTGGAAGAGCCCTTGTTGGTCATCTAGTCCAACCCCCACTCAAGCATGAATCCGTACACCATTTTGGACAAATGGCAGTCCAATCTCCCTTACAAAGTCTCAAGTGTTGGAGCTCTTTCAACCTCCGCAAGCAAGCTGTCCCACTGGTTGATCACTCTCACTGTCAGAAAGTTCTTCCTTATTTCCAGATTGAATCTCTTCTTGGTCAGCTTCCATCTGTTTTTCCTTGTCTGGCCTTCTGGTGCTTTGGAAAATAGCCTGACCCCCTCCTCTTTCTGGCAGACCCTCAAGTACTGGACCACTGCTATCATGTCACCTCTGGTCTTTCCCTTCACCAGACTGGCCATGCTTAGTTCCTGCAACTGCTCTTCGAATAGATATAGAGTAGAATCCTTTATTGGCCAAGTGTGATTGGACACACGAGGAATTTGTGTTTGGTGTATATGGTCTCAGTGTATTTAAAGAAAAAATAAAATATATAGTGTTCTGTCGAGCTCTCTGGTAGAATCCTCCCGAAAATTCACCGATACAAATTTCAGACAAACACACGTTTGAAAATTCAAAACAATGTTCTTTATACCGAAAATTCAAATAAACTAAGCACTCTTTTTGTATAGAAAAGAGCACTCGTCTCCAAACAAACTGGTAATTTGTACAAGTCCCTTATCAGTTCTGAGATACTTAGCTTGCAGCTGTGAGACAATTCACAGTCCTTCTTCTTTCACAAAGTGAAACACACTTTGCTCTGGTTTAGTTTCAAAGCGGGGGGAAATCAGAACACAAAGGTCGAAGTCAGCAAGGCAGGCACGAAACACAAAGATCAGATAATCCTCCACAATGGCCAAACCCACAGGCTGCTATTTATAGCAGCCTCACTAAGTACCACAGCCCCACCCAACCACAGGTGGCCTCATTTTCTTTGATAATAATCTCTCAGTTGTTGTTGCCTATGCATCGCTCTCCATATGCATGGCTGTATCATTAACTCTTGTTCCGAATCCAAGGAGGAGCTAGATAATTGATCTCTTTCTGAGCTGTCTGCCACACTCTCCTCCTCCCTGTCACTCATGTCTTTTTGGTCAGAGGAGCCTTCATCAGCAGATTCCACCGGGAGCAAAACAGGCCTGCAGCATGTGGATGCCTTAAGAAAAACTTAAACTTAAGAAAGAAGACTGTGCCATTGAGCTCATGCAAGTGATATTATCCAGAAAGCACTATTATGTAGGATGCACTCGACTTTAAAAAGACAGGAAGGAAAAAAGGGCAACAAGAATGATCAAGGAAATGGAGCCCCTCCCTTATGAAACCAGGTTGCAACGCCTTGGTCTCTTCAGCCTTGAAAGACGGTGTTTAAGGGGTGACTTGATCGAAGTGTATAAAATCACACATGGGATAGAAAAGGTGGATAGAGAAAAATTATTTTCTCTATCACACAATTCTAGGACGAGGGGGCACTCCCTATAGCTCATAGGTAAGAAAGCAATGACAAATCAAGGGAAATATTTATTCACCCAGAGGGTCGTTGTTTTATGAAATTCATTTCCAGAAGAGGTCGTGACAGCTGTCAGCCTTGACAGCTTCAAGGCAGGATTAGATAGATTCATAGATGCCAAGTGGTTATTGAAACGGATGTCCAAGTGCTGCCTCTATGTTGGTTGAGGCAGGCAGGATTCCCTTGAGTACCATTTGTTGGGGGCCAAGGGAAAGGGAGGGTTTTGCCTTCTCTTTCTGCTCAAGATCCCCATGGACAATTGGTGGGCCACTGTGTGACACAGAATGCTGGACTCGATGGGCTTTGGCCTGATTCAGCATGGCTCTTCTTATGTTCTTATGAAATCAACTCATTTGAGCTATAACGATGGAGAATGCTCCTCTATATTTCTTGAACAGCAAAGGTAACCACCAAGCAATGGAGCATACAAGACCAGACATGTCACTAGGTCTTTGTGGCCTTACGGAAGGCCAGTAGGGTGGGAGCAGTACAGACATCAGGCGGGAGTTTATTCCATAGAGCCGGAGCGGCAACAGAGAAGGCCCTCCCCTGCGGCCCCACGAAACCTGCATTGCTTAGTTGATGGGACCTGGAGCAGGCAGACTTAGTTGAGTTGATGGGACCTGGAGGAGGCCAACTCTGTGTACTCTTATTGGTTTCTGGGAGGTATGCGGCAAAAGCCGGTCCCATAAATAGTCTGGCCCTAAGCCATGTAGGGCTTATCCAATTATCTGTTGAGCTTTAATTCCCCAGTTTCTTCTGTGTAGATTTAATATATTTATGTATAGGCTTTATATTGCAGCCTTATGTTTGCTACAAGAATGGTGGAAGGTCTTAAGCATAAAACGTATCAGGAAAGACTTAATGAACTCAATCTGTATAGTCTGGAGGACAGAAGGAAAAGGGGGGACATGATTGAAACATTTAAATATGTTAAAGGCTTAAATAAGGTTCAGGAGGGAAGTTTTTTAATAGGAAAGTGAACACAAGAACAAGGGGACACTATCTGAAGTTAGTTGGGGGAAAGATCAAAAGCAACGTGAGAAAATATTATTTTACTGAAAGAGCAGTAGATCCTTGGAACAAACTTCCAGCAGACGTGGTTGGTAAATCCACAGTAACTGAATTTAAACATGCCTGGGATAAACATATATCTATCCTAAGATAAAACACAGGAAATAGTATAAGGGCAGACTAGATGGACCATGAGGTCTTTTTCTGCCGTCAGTCTTCTATGTTTCTATGTTTGTATGTTTCTGATTCCTTCGCCTGATAGTCGCATTCCAAAATGGCCAAACTTTTGCATACATTCAATTAAGACATTTACATGAAATATGGTGGATTGGGCTCTGCTGATTCCTACCAGGCGATCTCTCATCCTTCCACTCACAACTCTATTGCCCCTCTTGGGAGAATCCACCCACCAATGCCACTCAGCCACTCTTTCTCCAAAGAAACCGATCAATTATTGGGGAGCAGGTGGCAAAGATGGGGACAAGGACAATTCTCCTTTCTCTATAAATGTTTCTGGGGGATAAAGACATTTTCAAGTATCACTTAGCAGTGGCTCCTCTTCCCTGTCCTATTAGTTGTATCTGCAAGTTTAGCTAACAACGGGGGTCTGTTTCTTGTTAACAGGAGTCATGCCTGGGTCTAAATACTGTAATATGGATTGGAAAATCTCAAGGTTTTCCAGGTGTTGTGCATGAAAACCCTCCAACAGCTCACAATTGATTTGACAATTGAACAGTAAGCCTCTAATTTGGAATCTTTATTATTATGTATTATGTATTATTATTATTATTATGTATTATTATTATTATTATTATTATTATTATTATTATTATTATTTGTTATATGTTATGTGTTATGTGTTATGTGTTATATGTTATATGTTATATGTTATATGTTATATGTTATATGTTATATGTTATATGTTATATGTTATATGTTATATGTTATGTACAGTGTTCCCTCGCTTTTCGCGGGGGATGCGTTCCGAGACCGCCCGCGAAAGTCGAATTTCCGCGAAGTAGAGATGCGGAAGTAAATACACTATTTTTGTCTATGAACAGTATCACAAGCCTTCCCTTAACACTTTAAACCTCTAAATTGCAATTTTCCATTCCTTTAGCAACCATTCAGATTATTACTCACCATGTTTATTTATTAAAGTTTATTAAAAAAAATATTTATTAAAGGCAGACAAAAGTTTGGCGAGGACATATGACGTCATCGGGTGGGAAAAACCAGGGAATAGGGAAAACACCCGTGAAGTATTTTTTAATTAATATTTTTGAAAAACCGTGGTATAGACTTGTTGCAAAGTTCGAACCCGCGAAAATTGAGGGAACACTGTATTATATATTATATAACTAAATGCTTAGGTTCTAGAGAGGTTTGTCCAGTATTTGAAGGACATATGCCTATAACGATTATTTCTCATTCCTGTCTTCGGTATAAGATTTTTTATTTTTCTCCACCATGAAATAAAACAATAACAACCCAGGCTTTCTTATATTCTATGTTTGGTATGTATGTGTTGTATGGTTTTTTAACAGTTGGGTTTTTTTATATAATTCTTATTATTAGATTTGTTCCATTGTCTATACTGTTTTTTGTTGTTGTGAGCCATCCTGAGTCTTCAGAGAGGAGCGGCATACAAATCTAATTAATAATAATAATAATAATAATAATAATAATAATAATAATAATAATAAAAACACAACAACAATGCTTTAAATCAATCATATACAAACTTTTCTTTTCTCATTACTCGCTCAATGGAGGGTCTTCTCTCTCCCCGTATAGAATTTTCTGTTAACTTTATACATTATTAGCCATTCTTAAAATTCTAAATTAAAATGTTTCCCTCACCTTCTTACTACAAAAGGTTACAACAATGTAAAGAATAATAAAATCTCTTTTATCTAAATTTAATCTTATATCATACAGCTAATTAAAAATTCTCTCTCTATATATGTATCTTTAGTATAAGAAACTATTCATAATATGTCACCTACATCGTAAAATAAAGTTCTATATATGTTTAAATCTAAGCAATAAGTAAATTTTGTGTTATATCATTATAGAGTGCTACCACCCTTCCTGTCTTGTTAACAAGAATATAAATAGGAGAGGCTCAGAGTTGCCAATGAATTAATTAACTTCGGTCTATTTTACCTTACCTTTAATAATAACACTCTCTCTCTTTCTCTCCTTCCTTCCTCTCCACTCTTTTTTTTGAACTAGCAATATACCTGACAGGCAGGAAAAAAAATAGACGTACAGCCCAGCTCTTGAAAATTAATGAGAAATGAGGAAAGAATCAATGTACATTCTGCTTGCCGAGAGCTAACACAAAAAAGACACAATAAACCATGAACAAACACAGTCAGTTTAAAAAAAATAGGTTAGGGAAAGTGGGCAAATTCAATTATAGAAGTAATTAGAAGATATAGGGCAAAGCTGCCATGTGGGACTTTGCCAAAAGACATGAATTAATGCGAATGAATAGAAGGCATCCATGTAGTAATTAAGAGGCAATCACCTATAGCAGTGAATACCTGAAAACAGGCTGGGCCAGAGGGGAAAACTAATAATTCAGTGATCAAAAAATATTTTTGGATGATTAATATGGCAAATTTCCTCTAAAAGACTAATTTCAGAAAAGATACCAAGACAATACCAGCCTCTTTGTTCTTTCCGGCGGTTTTCTGGCTAATTAAATTTCGTAATTTGCAGCGGTATTGAAAAACATGAGTTGGAAAACTGGAGGAGAAGATGTAGCAGTTTTCTCATTGTTTGCAGTAACCTCACTGAAATCGATAACCTAAGATGGGAGTTGCAATGAGTATTAGGAAGTGGCAATCAGCTCTTGCGTGTAAGTTACTGAAATCTCCCTCTTGCACTTTCTGAGCGGTGGTAAATTCAACGCCATTGATTCGTTTTGTAAATAACTTTTTTCCCCATTACTCTTGTTAAAATTATAAGATGGCCATTTATGCCCCATCATTTAAAGAAGAAATAGTAACCGGTTTACTTTTAGGTAGTTTAGCATTCTTCCTTTGGCACCTGCTGCCTTTTTTATAATAAGAATATGGCTTATTTTTATTGATTTGATTTTTTTTTATCCTGCCTTTATTCATTTCGTAAGTCAAGGTGATGACTTATAAGTCACCCCCAAAAGTAAGACATAGGGGAGGTTTCGTAGAATTGCCTAATATAAGGCATCCCCTGAAAGTAAGGCGCAGGAGTCGTTTCGCAGCATTCCCGAACAGAACATGTATAACATTGCTGTCCATAAATTGCATCCCAAAACGCTGCATCAATCAGATTTAAAACACATCCAACATAGTAGTAGTACATAATGGTACGGTAGTAGTAAGAAATTCTTGATAGGATTCACAGTTTGTCTGGTTGTTTGTTTGTTTGTTTGTTTGTTTACTTACTTACTTACTTACTTACTTACTTACTTACTTACTTACTTACTTACTTACTTACTTACTTATTAGATTTGTATGCCGCCCCTCTCCGTAGACTCGGGGCGGCTAACAACAGTAATAAATAGCATGTAACAAATCTAATGTTTAAAATAATTTAAAAACCCTTATTAAAACCAAACATACACACAAACATACCATGCATAAATTGTATAGGCCTAGGGGGAAAAGGGTAGTTCAGTTCCCCCAAGCCTGACGACAGAGGTGGGTTTTAAGGAGCTTACGAAAGGCAAGAAGGGTGGGGGCATTCCTGATCTCCAGGTGGAGTTGGTTCCAGAGGGTCGTGGCCGCCACAGAGAAGGCTTTTCCCCTGGGTCCCGCCAGATGACATTGTTTAGTTGACAGGACCCAAAGAAGACCAACTCTGTGGGACCTAACCGGTCACTGGGATTCGTGCGGCAGAAGGTGGACCCGGATGTATTCTGTTCCGATGCCATGAAGGGCTTTATAGGTCATAACCAACACTTTGAATTGTGACCGGAAACTGATCAGCAACCAATGCAGACTGCGGAGTGTTGGTGTAACATGGGCATACCTGGGGAAGCCCATGATTACTCTCGCAGCTGCATTCTGCACGATCTGAAGTTTCCGAACACTTTTCAAAGGTTATGCTGGTTTGTGATGACAACTACTGTACAGTATGTAATAAATGTTCATTTTTTTGTTCAGCAATAAATGTGAATTCTTCTTCATTGAAAAAAAAAAATAAGACATCCCCTGAAAATAAGATGTAGTGCATCCTTGGGAGCAAAAATTAATATAAGACGCTGTCTTATTTTCGGGAAAACAGGGTACATAATATTCCTACCTCTTCTGTTTCCCCACAATAACATCCCTATGAGTTGGATTAGCTACCATGGTGGCGCAGTTTTTTTTAAAGTCCAATGTATGCCTGTATAATAGTGTTTTCTGGATAATATCACTTGCATGAGCCTTGGCAGCCCAGTGGTAGAGTGCTGTACTGCAGGCTATGTCTTCTGACAGCCGGCTGCCTGCAATTTGGCTCAAGGTTGACTGAGCTTTCCATCCTTCTGAGATGGGTAAAATGAGGAGCCAGATTGTTGAAATATGCTGACTCTGTAAACCCCTTAGAATATAATATAATAGAATAGAATAGAATAGAATAGAATAGAATTTTATTGGCCAAGTGTGATTGGACACACAAGGAATTTGTCTTGGTGCATATGCTCTCAACGTACATAAAATAAAATATACATTTGTCAAGAATCATATGGTACAACACTTAATGATTGTCATAGGGGTCAAATAAGCAATGAAGAAGCAATATTAATAAAAATCTTAGGATATACGCAACAAGTTATAGTCATACAGTCAACATGGGAGGAAATGGGTGATAGGAATGATGAGAAAAACTAGTAGAATAGAAGTGCAGATTTAGTAGAAAGTCTGACAGTGTTGAGGGAATTATTTGTTTAGTAGAGTAATGGCGTTCGGGAAAAAACTGTTCTTGTGTCTAGTTGTCTTGGTGTGCAGTGCTCTGTAGCGACGTTTTGAGGGTAGGAGTTGAAACAATTTGTGTCCAGGATGTGAGGGGTCAGTAAATATTTTACCCGCCCTCTTTTTGACTCGTGCAGTATACAGGTCCTCAATGGAAGGCAGATTGGCAGCAATTGCTTTTTCTGCAATTCTGATTATCCTCTGAAGTCTGTGTCGGTCCTGTATATAAGCAGTATATATGCCGCTCTGAGTCCTCAGAGAGGAGCGGCATACAAATCTAATAAATTATTATAATAGAAACATAGAAACATAGAAGACTGATGGCAGAAAATGACCTCATGATCCATCTAGTCTGCCCTTATACTATTTTCTGTATTTTATCTTAGGATGGATATATATTTATCCCAGGCATGTTTAAATTCAGTTACTGTGGATTTACCAACCACGTCTGCTGGAAGTTTGTTCCAAGGATCTACTACTCTTTCAGTAAAATAATATTTTCTCATGTTGCTTTTGATCTTTCCCCCAACTAACTTCAGATTGTGTCCCCTTGTTCTTGTGTTCACTTTCCTATTAAAAACACTTCCCTCCTGGACCTTATTTAACCTTTTAACATATTTAAATGTTTCGATCATGTCCCCCCTTTTCCTTCTGTCCTCCAGACTATACAGATTGAGTTCATGAAGTCTTTCCTGATACGTTCCTGATTATTATTATAAATCTAAATGCTATTGCTATTAGGCTAGCCCAATGTTCCCATCCTGGCTTTCATGGCTAAGGCATGACTAGAATTCACAGCATCTAGAGCCAACTTTGCCTACCCCTGGTGTAACTGATTTGCTCAAAATCACCCAGGCAGCTGTCGGCGACTACTTCAGCTTCAACCACAACAACGCAAGAGCACACAACAGATTTAAACTTAATATTAACCGCTCCAAACTTGACTGTAAAAAATATGACTTCAGTAACCGAGTTGTCGAAGCGTGGAACTCATTACCGGACTCCATAGTGTCATCCCCAAACCCCCAACACTTTACCCTTAGATTATCTACGGTTGACCTATCCAGATTCCTAAGAGGTCAGTAAGGGGTGAGTACAAGTGCACTAGAGTGCCTTCCGTCCCCTGTCCTATTGCTCTCCTATATCTCCTATACCTTTCTTCTATTCCTATATCTCTTCTTCTATTCTTTCATTGATATGTTCTAATACTATATCTTCTTTTCTATTCTTTCATAGATATATTTTACTGAGTATCTCCTCTATAACCTTCATCATGTATTTTACTATGTGTATATAAATATATACCCATCAAAACCCTCATTGTGTATTGGACTAACTAACTAACAAACAAACACACACACACACACACACACATAAATAAATAAATTCCTAAAGTAGAACTCACAGTATTCTGCTGATTGGCTCAAACCCAGGGAAATGAAACTAGGTTTATGGCTACATACTTGAATCCCTGGCCGAAAGCTAATGCTTGGGATAGATTTTTAGAGGGTTTATTTTAGGAAAGCAATGCTGACAATTTTTCTTCTGACTTGTTCAGAAAAACTACAATAGACCACAGTAACAAATATGGGGTAAACAGTCCCTTACCAATGTAAATGAAACTAGGGCCAGCATTAGTGGCAGGCTCAAATTTAGGTCTCCTTGGAGTCTGAGTCACAAATTCACGCTAGGGATAAATTCCTAAATGTTTTCTATGGAAAGCGAGGGTTACAGATTTTTATTTTGACTTGTTTTTTGCTTCACAGTAAAATCCATGGGAACATCCCATTGAGAATGACAATAAAACTAGGATTAGGGTTAGGATTAGGGTTAGGTCTGTTTGGAGTCTGAGCCAAAAACTAATGCTAGAGAAATATTCTTAGAAATTTTCTAAAGAAGTGAAAGTTGCATATTTTCATTCTGACTTGTTTTTTTATCAACAGTAAAATACATGGGGAAAAACACATTGACAATGAAAATGAAATTAAGGCTAGGGTTAGGTCTGCCTAGAATCATGGAGGGAAACTAATGCCAGAGATAGATTTAAAGAAAAAAATGTTTACAGTTTTTCATTCTGACTTGTATTTGGTCCACAGCAAGATTGGGTTCCTACCTACCTTGTCTGCCAGTTCACTTCCTCCCACGTCTGTGTGGGTGTGATCTGGCACAGTGGCAAAATAATTGGTCCCACAGAGTTGGCCTTATCCGGGTCCTGTTGACTAAGCAATGTCGTTTGGCGGGTCCCAGGGGAAGAGCCTTCTCTGTGGCGGCCCCGACCCTCTGGAACCAGCTCCTCCCTGAGATTAGAACTGCCCCCACCCTCCTTGCCTTTCATAAACTCCTTAAAACCCACCTCTGCCGTCAGGCATGGGGGAATTGATACATCTCCCCTGGGCCTATACAATTCATATATGGTATGTTTGTGTGTATGTCTGCTTTAATAACAGGTGGTTTTTTAAATGTTTTTAAATTATTAGATTTTTCTTGAATTGTTTTATTGTTGTTGTGAGCTGCCCCGAGTCTACGGAGAGGGGCGGCATACTAAATAGATAGATAGATAGATAGATAGATAGATAGATAGATAGATAGATAGATAGATAAATAATAATAATAATAATAATAATAATAATAATAATAATAATTATTATTATTATTATTATAATAGCCAAAAACAAGATGGCTACCACACGCATAGTGCCAGAAACTCAGCTTAATTTTTTTAAAAATTCAATTTAAAAAATAAATAAAGATGGTGGCATCGACAGACCATCATTGTAAGAATTATCTATAGAATCTAGGCATATAAGGCCTAGATAGATGTAAAACACATTCTTATTAAAGTACTGAACTTCCGAACTTTGGACCGCGGGCCTTGCCAGGAAATGTGAAAGAAGAGAAAAACATGTTTACATCCTGTATCAGGGATGAAGAAATCCTATTTTCCAGGCCAAGAAACATTCATAAAGGGAAACAACAACTTGATGGATTAATCTAGAGAGTTCCGAGGAACTATGATGAAATTGGAAGCAAGATAACCCCATATATGTTCTGTCTGGGTCACTCCAGAAGCCAATACCAACCCAAAAAGAGAAGCCAGACACACTGGTAAAAGGCAAAGGCTGTTTATATAATTCAAGGAAAACACAGGTAACAGAAAATGTCCTTACAAACAGGAAAAACACTGGAACTTCAAATATATACACGAAGGGAATAGTCCATGAAGCAATACCAGATTCTTGCTGCCAAGACGGAACTGTAGATAGCAAACAGACGCCTCCCATGAGTCTTCCAGACTGCGAGGCCACAAGCCAAGATCAGAGACGCTGAGAATCAAAACAGGTCACCGCAACTCCAATTGATAACACTCCACATGGCTGCAAGGCCTTGCCTGCCTTTTAAACCCTGCTGATGAGGACCACACCCAAACCCAGCTGCTTCTAATTCAATGGTGATAATATCTCTTTAACTGTTCCTTTCGTTGCTCTGAACGTCTCTGTCTCATGTCAATGACAGCTTGTGCGTCATCACCTAATGACTCCAAGCCCCCCCCCCCGGGGCTCTCATGCTGTTCTCCTTCATCCCATTCCTGACTCTCCTCTCCCCCGTCCAACTATTCAGCCCCCTCCTCTGAGCTGTCATCCTCCTCCGGGCATGGAGCCAGCAGAGACACAGCTGGTCCCTGAGCAGCCTCAGGCTGAATCACAACAATATATAGACAAATAATGGACAGGAAGGAGGGGTGTAAACAAGACATTAAAAACCTATATAAGATGATCCTTGTAGTTGGGTGACCCGTGACCTCTGCAGGTCCCTGTATGATCATACCGGAAAATGTGCTTTATGCTATGTTATGTTTGCTATATGTTTCTATGTTTTATATCATGTTGTTAATAAAGACCTTTGGCTTTTATTCTCTTGGTCTGGGGAATTTTTCTGACAGTCACCAACTGAACCGGGGCAGTGATATCATCATGACATCACCAGCGGATCATACCAGTTAGCCTGAACTGGTCTGAACCATGAGGAACCCTGGTTGTGAGCCGCCTTGAGTCTGTGGAGAAGGGCGGCATAAAAATCTAATTAATAGATAAAATAAATAAATAAATAAATAAATAAATAAATAAACCTACCCCTGGTCCAGAGTAAAATGCAGTGATATCTTGTCTTACAAACTTAATTGGTTCCGGGACGAGGTTCTTAAGGTGAAAAGTTTGTAAGACAAAACTATGTTTCCCATAGGAATCAATGGAAAAGTGATTAATGTGTGCAAGCCCAAAATTCACCCCTTTTGCCAGCCGAAGCGCCTGTTTTTGTGCTGCTGGAATTCTCCTGAGGCTCCCCTCCATGGGAAACCCCACCTCCGGACTTCTGTGTTTTTGCGATGCTGCATGGGCATCCCAGCATCACAAAAACGAGCGCTGCGCTGGCAACGGAAGTCCGGAGGTGGGGTTTCCCATTGAAGGGAGCATCAGTGAAATTGCAGCATCACAAAAACACCGAAGTCATCGAAACCCCACATCTGGACCACTGTGTTTTTGTATTATAATTTTTTTATTATTTTTCATAAAAACAAACAAATACATACAAACAATAAACATAAAGTGGGGGTGTATTTCCCCCGCTTCTTATGAAAGTATACATTCAAATGTAGAAAAAGAATACATAATTAAATATATGTTAACTATTATAGAAAAAAAAGTTAATAAATTTGAGTTAAAGTTTTACAAATCTTAATGTGGGTGTTAAGTAGGGTTAGTATAACATAATTACCAAAAAATACCTTTAATATAATCCTAATTACTATAGTAAAATAGTGTCAAACCTTCAATCCAAACAATAAAACTAAATTCAACTATTATACATCGAAGATCTTGGTATGTTGCTTATACTTATACATACACTACTATATCATAATCGTCAAAAAGTCCTTTTAAACTAATATTAATATTGTTATCACCTAGGTAAAAACTAATACAAAAAAAAAACAACTAAAGATATATCTTATTTTTTCTTATCTATCCATTTATAAACATTGTTCCATGTTTCATAAAATTTAGTATCCTCTTGATCGTTTAATCTTCTTGTCATCATGTCCATTTCAGCGCAATCTAATATTTTAGCTATGACCTCTACTTCCTTGGGGATTTCCTCCCCTGGACCACTGTGTTTTTGTGATGCTGTGATTTCACTGAGGCTCCCCTCGCTGGGAAACCCCACCTCCGGACTTCCGTTGCCAGCGAAGCGCCCGTTTTTGCGCTGCTGGGATTCTTCTGCTGGGATTCCCCTGCAGCATCACAAAAACACAGAAGTCCAGAGGTGGGGTTTCCCAGGTCCCAGCGGCGGCGTTGGGTTTGTAAGGTGAAAATAGTTTGTAAGAAGAGGCAAAAAAATCTTAAACCCCGAGTTTGTATCTCGAAAAGGTTTGTATGATGAGGCGTCTGTAAGACGAGGTATCACTGTATATGGGAAAAATCCCATTTACAGAGAAAATGAAATTAAACTTAGGGTAGAGTTAAGGGTTAGGTCTATTTTTACTCTAGACCAAAAACTAATGCTAGTAGCACATTCTTAGAAGTTTTCTAACTAAAGTAATGGTTGTAGCTTTTCATTCTGACTTGTGTTTGGTCTACAGTAAAATATGTGGGAAAATGACATTGGCAATAAAAATGAAGCTGAGGTTATAGTGAGGGTTAGTGTCATGTCTACTTGGAGTCTGGGCCAAAAATTAATAGTAGAAAAAGATTCTTAGAGGCTTTCTAAGGAAATCGGTGGTTGCAGCTTTTCATTCGGACTTGTTTTTGATCTATAATAAAATACATGGGAGAATCCCATTGACAATGAAAAAGAAACTAAAGTAGGGTTAGGGTTAGGGTTAGTTCTAATTGGAGTCACGGACAAAAACTAATACGAGGGACAGATTGTTAGAGGTTTTCTAAGGAAAGTGACCTTTACAGCTTTTTATTCTTACTTCTTTTAACTTCCTTCCTTTCTTCCACAGTAAAATGTATGAGAAAATCCCATTGGCAATGAAAATGAAACTAGGGTTAGCGTTAGGGTTAGTTGTACTTGAAATCTAAGTTGAAACTAATGTTGGAGAGAGATTATTAGTTGTGTTCTTAGGAAAGGGCCACTTGTAGCTTTGAATATTGATTTCTTTTTGGTACAGAGTAAAATACAGTGATACCTTGTCTTACAAACTTAATTGGTTCTGGGACGAGGTTCTTAAGGTGAAAAGTTTGTAAGACAAAACAATGTTTCCTATAGGAATCAATGGAAAAGCCATTAATGCGTGCAAGCCCAAAATTCACCCCCTTTGCCAGCCGAAGCGCCCGTTTTCGCGCTGCTGGGATTCCCCTGAGGATCCCCTCCATAGGAAACCCCACCTCCGGACTTCTGTGTTTTTGCGATGCTGCAGGGGAATCCCAGCAGGGAAATCCCAGCATCGCAAAAACGAGCGCTTCGCTGGCAACGAAAGTCCGGAGGTGGGGTTTCCCAGCAAAGGGAGCATCAGGGGAATCCCAGCAGCACAAAAACGAGTGCTTCGCTGTCAACAGAAGTCCGGAGGTGGGGCATCCCAGCGGCAGTGGTGGGTTTGTAAGGTGAAAATAGTTTGTAAGAAGAGGCAAAAAAATCTTAAACCCCGGGTTTGTATCTCGAAAAGTTTGTATGACGAGGCGTTTGTAAGACGAGGTATCACTGTACATGGGAAAATCCCATTCACAATGAGAATGAAACTAGGCTAGGGTAAGGGTTAGTCACCAAAAAGTGACATGGCCATTTGGTAAGTCACCCAAAAAGTGACTTATGACCCTTTTTCACACTTAAAACCATTGTAGCATCCTCTTGGTCACGACCAAAATTCAGACCCTTGGAAACTGGTTCATATTGATGACAATTACAGTTTCCTGAGGTCATGTGATTGTTTATGACAAGCAAAGTCTATTTGGGAGTCAGATTCACTTAACAACCATACAGTTGTACCTCTACTTACGAACTTAATTCGTTCCTTGACCAGGTTCTTAAGTAGAAATGTTTGTAAGAAGAAGCAATTTTTCCCATAGGAATCAATGTAAAAGCAAATAATGCGTGTGATTGGGGAAACCACAGGGAGGGTGGAGGCCCTGTTTCCTCCCAGAAGATTTCTAGAGAGGCCCCATGGAGGCTTCTCCCCACCTTTTCCGGCCCTGTTCCCTCCCAGGAGATTCCTAGAGACGCCCCATGGAGGCTTCTCCCCACCTTTTCTGGCCCTGTTCCCTCCCAGTAGATTCCTAGAGAGGCCCCATGGAAGCTTCTCCCCGCCTTTTCTGGCCCTGTTTCCTCCAAGAAGATTTCTAGAGAGGCCCCACCTTTTCTCCCCACCTTTTCCAGCCCAGTTTCCTCCCGGGAGATTCCTAGAGAGGCCTTTTCCGGTTACAGTTTTGGAGGCTCAGGTTTATAAGTGAAAAATGGTTCTTGAGAAGAAGCAAAAAAAATCTTGAACACCCGGTTCTTATCTAGAGGCATTCTTAGGTAGAGGTACCACTGTATTACTAACTTAACAGCAGTAGTGATTCACTTAACAATTATGGCAAGGAGGGTCATCAGATGGGGCCAAACCCACTTAACTCTCTCACTTAGCAATAGAGATTTCGGATTCAGTCGGTGCCATGCATCGACTGCTTACCTGTGGTAATGTTTCTCCTTGATTGTAAATGAGTCCTAATACAAATTGTATAAAGGTTGTTAATATTTTCCCTGATCATTTCCTTTTGTAACCATGAAAGCCATCAGGGCATCAAACCTTATTCTTTTGAGTTGCTTTGGAGTACAATAGTCATATTCTGAATACTTCATTTAATGGGGAAATTATTAATCTGTCCCACTCATGTATCCTCCCTGCTCGTGGAAAAAATTAAAGCTTTTGGGTATGACAAATGAAAAATACACCCAAATCATTGGAATAGCAGAATTGTGTGCAAGGGACTCGTATCTTTTTGACAAAGCACAGTAGATCAACCTACTTTAGTTTTCTTGCCCTCCACACTTGCTATTCCTGAGGACATAATTGGTTGTTCTTGAGACGATTATATTGCCATAAGAAGATAATTATTTCGTGTTTGGTGAAAAAAGAGAAGCAGCAATTAATTGTGAATTTAAAATTAAGGCCCCCGTTGGGAATAGCGTCTACAATGGGGATAACTCTATTTATTAACCGAGAAAATTGCAACAGGTCCTTTTTCAAATTCATGGCCCTTGTTTGCAAGTACAAATGTAAATAAAATGGATATTCACGTAGTGGGCAGATATTCAGAAAGGAGAGCCAACATCAATAGCTTATTGAGGTGGAAAACGAGCTGTTACTCTTCTTTATTTATAGCAATGGAAAATAAATGGGATGTTATCAATTTGCAATAATGTGTGATACTCCAATATTTCCTGTTTAAGCCTAATTTATTTCAGGAGGAGAGATGAACAGGTATAAGTTTGGTTTTGCAATAAGGATTTTTTAGCTGTTTTAGTATTGGATTTACATGCTGCTTTTTATTACTGTTGTTAGCTGCTCCGAGTCTACAGAGAGGGGTGTCATACAAATCCAATAAATGAATGAATGAATGAATGAATGAATGAATGAATGAATGAACGAACGAACGAACGAATAAATAAGAAAGAAAGAAAGAAAGAAAGAAAGAACAATTGTGGCACAGTGGTTAGAATATAGTATGGCAAGCCCCCTCCTGGTCACATGATCATCAAACCACTCCCACCTGGTCACATGACTGGCAAGCCATACCCACAAAATGAGCCACACCCACAGTGTGGTAGTAAAATCTTTGCAGCCCTTCACTGTCAAAAGTTAACAATAAACGTAACCGATTGTCCTTCAAATAATCCTCATCTGAGTCCAGTGATTTGTGAAAGCTAGTTTCAAAGAATAAGAATCCTTTTTATTTCATGTAACACTTTAGTTAGGAAAAGGTTATTTATTCATTCATTCATTCATTCATTCATTCATTCATTCATTCATTCATTCGGTTTATATGCTGCCCCTCTCCAAGGACTCCCAGGTATATTTTGATGATAGTAGCAAAAGCAAGACTCTGAAATTATAGGAATCAGATGCGATTGTCAAAGATTTGTAATGTTGAGGAGCTTTGGAGGAATATTGGCAGTGTTGTTGTCTGTACTCTGGGAATGAAGCATTTTTCTAGCTTCAGTAGCTATCATCGTTCAGATGCCAAACCTGCGCTTAACAATGTGCCAGCTTCCGCCTGATAAACTCTGACAGTACATTGTTCTCTTGTCAAGGGGCATTATCTTACCAATTCAGCAAAATAGTAATAATATATAAAAAAAATCTTCCTTTGGACAGTATATCTCACGGACATTCCCTTCTTTTATTGATTTGTTTTCTTCTGCCCCTTTCTCCTTCTTTTGTTTTCTTATCATAGCTTCAGGTTATTAAGTGGAAAGTATTGATGGGAATGGATGGGCTGAGGTCGATGAAGAGCTAATGCATCTGTAAGCTGGCCATTGTTACAGAGTTTGTGCTTTGCTCCGGGTTCCTGATGGGGTTGGGGGGCTGGAGGGTGGGTGGAGAAGATGCTAAGCTGTTGATCCTGGCTTTATTTGTCACAAACCCATCCATCAATCAAGCCCCGACATGTTGGCCTGCTGAATGACATGGAGGTCTCAGCTGAAAAAACTCGATAACCGTTGCTCTCTGTCTTTCTCTGTTTTGATAAGAAATACATTGGACTGAAATAGATAAGTACGGGACTATTAAAGACATGAAGAGGGGAAAACTGAAAGAGAGAGAGAGAGATGGCAATCAAGGTTATAGGCCTTAAGTATGCTACTGATGCTTGGCAGTAAAGGAAACAGGGAAGAACCCATTCTATACACAGCATTCCTAAATCATAAAGGATGACTTCTCTAAGAACTTTGTTTAATTTTGTTTATCCTACCAATTCATTTCATAGTTGGATGCTACTTTAGCAACGCATGCAGAGTAGGTTCTTCTGCATGTAACTGTTTATTTAGAACCATTAATAGCTCAGCAATGACATCACAGAGCCGGTTCTGACCGTGTCTCTGTGGGTACCGCCATCTTTGATTTTTGCTTCTGCATGTTCTGACCCAGCTTCCTGATAAGAAACCCCAACATAACACAGCATCCATACAAACCTTGTTTGTAATAATAATGGCTACGAATTGGCTTGTTTAGCAGTCGTTCTAAAGTCAATTTAAGTAAAAATCAGTGTTTTTAAACCAACTGCTCTTAATTAAGCTGATTATTATTATTATTATTATTATTATTATTATTATTATTATTATTATTTTAATACAACACAGCAAACGAGATCGCCATGCTGGATTTTGTATTTCATCACCAATCGGGCGCTTTCCAAGCACCTAGGACTGAGTGATGTAGCGGCGAATTATGTTTGCCGATCCCAGTAAAGCGGCCTTTTGCAATTGACAGATGGAGATTTTGTCAATTCCGATGGCTTTCAAATGTTCAATGAGATCCTTTGGCACTGCGCCCAGCGTGCCAAGTACCACTGGGACCACTTTCACTGGCTTATGCCAGAGTCGTTGCAGCTCGATTTTAGATCTTCGTATTTCACTAATTTCTCTAGCTGCTTCTCCTCAATTCTGCTGTCCCCTGGGATTGCGATGTATTATTATTATTGTTGTTGTTGTTGTTGTTATTATTATTATTATTATTATTATTATTATTATTATTATTATTATTATGCCCCTTAATAGTTGGCATTAGTTCATACACAATAACTTAAGTCAGACGAAGAATCTTCCAGAGAAACAGCAAATAAACCACAAGAAACTGGTTGTTTGGCAAAACGCCCAGGAGGAATTTGCAGGCAACTTTGACAAGTTCAAACGGGAGCAGGCACAGAGGCTTGAATTTCAAAGACCAGGACTAGGAATGAACTAAGTTGCTTCCTGCAAATTCCTTCCTTGATTTTACCACCTAAATAGGCTATGGCAGTGTTTCTCAATTATTTTCTGTTACGCCCCCACCCCCCCTTAGGAAGAAGTAAACATTTTGTGCACCCCCTCCCCAATTCTTCACTGGGATGATTGTTTGCAATATTCACCACATTTTTGATTGGGGTATAATGTGTTGAAATGACACCTTAATTTATTTGGCTTCATGCTGTCCGCTGTCAACATTTTTAGACACAGTAAACAAACCGGTCTTTCTTCGTCTCCCGCTGTAGTCACAGTGAAGCCAAGTGCTACGTACACGTCATCATATTTCCTCATCTTTGATTAGATTAGATTAGATTTATTGGATTTATATGCCGCCCCTCTCCACAGACTCGGGGCGGCTCACAACAATGGTGAAGAACAATACATAGTAACAAATCTAATATTTAAAAATCTAGGTTACAGTTTTAGATTAAAAAGTCCAAAAAAAAGAAACCCCAATATATAAAAAACAACATACAATCGAATCATACACAAAAACTACATGGGCAAGGGGAAGATGTTTCAATTCCCCCATGCCTGACGGCAGAGTTGAGTTTTAAGAAGTTTACAAAAGGCAAGGAGGGTGGGGGCAATCCTGATCTCTGGGGGGAGCTGGTTCCAGAGGGTCAGAGCCACCTCAAAGAAGGCTCTTCCCCTGGGTCCTGCCAGACCACATTGTTTAGTCGACGGGACCCGGAGAAGGCCCACTCTGTGGGACCTAACTGGTCGCTGGGATTCATGCGGCAGAAGGCGGTCCCAGAGATATTCTAGTCCGATGCCATGAAGGGCTTTATAGGTCATAACTAACACTTTGAATTGTGACCGGAAACTGATCGGCAGCCAATGCAGACTGCGGACTGTTGGAGTAATATGGGCATATTTAGGGAGACTCGTTATCTCCGTCTCTCTCCTCCTTTCTTTTCATCCCTGTTAAATATTTTCCATGGTGTCTCTGAAGGGTTTGTTATCTGCACTTCATATCTCCTAAAATGTGCTGTGTGCTATTGTCGGTGCAAAAACCCCTTACTTCCTGCAACAAAAAAAGAGCATGTTCCCTGGGGTCACCCCCCCGGCATCGCTCTGCGCCCCCCCAGGGGTCCCACCCCACTATTTAAGAAACATTGGGCTATGGGAATGGCCAGTTATCGTCAAGCCTTACTCTTAAGTAGTCCTTCTTCTCAAGAGCCATCCCTGCCTTTTGACACACGCATTGAGAAGAGGTCCCACTTCTTCATCTTCACTTAGGGCAACCTCTCGAGATTCTGCAGGCCCTGGTTAAATCTCTGCCTCTGGCACCAATGCCTCTCCATCCTCCTCACTGTCTGACTCTGTCACAGCTGCACAGGCCACTGATGAATCACAACACCAGCCTCTCCACTGTCCTAATACACCACCCTCTGCACAGGCTGCTGGTGGGCCACATTACTGTGCATGCGCATAAACTATTTTTTGATTGCCTCAGGTGCACAGGGCACAACCCTGAGCAAACTGGCAGCAAAAGGATCCAGCATCCACCCCGAGTGTGTGTATTTTTCCCCCGGATACCTGGGTAGAAGTAGGTATTCAACAACAAGTGCTAAAGCCCACTGCAACAATATCACCAAAAAGGCTTCTAGAGTTGTTAACCTGATCCTACGCAGCTTCTGCTCCGGCAATCTCACACTACTCACCAGAGCCTACAAAACTTTTGCCAGACCCATCCTTGAATACAGTTCATCTGTCTGGAACCCACACCACATCTCAGACATCAACACCCTAGAAAATGTCCAAAGATACTTCACCAGAAGAGCCCTTCACTCCTCCACTCAAAACAGAATGCCCTACGAAAGCAGACTATCAATCCTAGGTTTAGAAAGCTTAGAACTACGACGCCTAAAACACGATCTAAGTATTGCCCACAAAATCATATGCTGCAACGTCCTGCCTGTCAATGACTACTTCAGATTCAACCGCAACAACACAAGAGCACGCAACAAATACAAACTTAATATTAATCGCTCCAAGCTTGACTGTAAAAAATATGACTTTAGCAATCGAGTTGTCGAAGCGTGGCACTCATTACCGGACTCAGTAGTGTCAACCCCTAACCCCCAACATTTCTCCCTTAGACTCTCCACGATTGACCTCTCCAGGTTCCTAAGAGGTCAGTAAGGGGCGTACATAAGTGCACTAGCCTGCCTTTCGTCCCCTGTCCAATTGTCTCTCCTTATCTCATATATCTTTTCTTCCTTTCATATATCTTATCCTCTGGTTTTATATATTTTCTTTATATATAATACTTCATGTCTATCCTCTTCAATATGTATTGTGTATTGGACAAAATAAATAAATAAAAATAAAAGAAAGAAAGAAGGAAGGATGGATGGAGGGAGAGAGAGAGAAAGCAAAAGAAACACTTCAGCATCTGAAGTACTGAAACACTGAAAAAGGATGTTGAAGCAATGTCATAATTTGTCTTTGGAGGTCTACCCGTGGCGCTCTTCTCTTTTTATTTATTTTATTTATTTTTAATTATTTTATTTCTTTGTCAAACATGTATAGGATAGTAGTAGTTCAGATCTAGGATGTTTGTATACTGTTCAAAAAAATGAAGGGAACACTCAAATAACACATCCTAGATCTGAATGAATGAAATATTCTCACGGAATACTTTGTTCTGTACAAAGTTGAATGTGGTAGATGATTTTATGAACTACATTTAGATCAGATCGGAGGCGATGTAGTTGTAATTTGTCTAATCCCAGTATTTCAAGTCTGGTGGAATAAGGTATTTTGTTGTGAGCGGAGGAGTGAAGGACTCTTCTTGTGAAATATTTCTGGACTCTCTCGATTGTATTAATATCTGATATGCAATGCGAGTTCTAGACAAGCGAGCTGTATTCCAGAATTGGTCTAACAAATGTTTTGTAAACTCTGGTTAGCAGTATAATATTGCCAGAAAAGAAGCTGCGTAAAATTAGATCAACAACTCTTAGTGCTTTTTTGGCAATGTTGTTACCATGTGCTCTAGCACTTAGGTCCTAGAAGTACTCCAAGGTCTTTGACAGAGTGAGGGTCGTCTACAAGTTCATTTCCTCCAAATTTGTGTTTTGTATTCTGATTCTTTTTGCCACTGTGTAAGACAGAGATTTGAAGTTGCCAGTTTTTTGACCATTCTGTTACATGCAGGGGTGGAGAGCAGGCAGGACGGGGTGGAACACAGTTCCACCAGTGGAAATGAAGAAGCGTACGCAGCTCCAGCTGATTGGCAGCTGTCACTTCCTACATTACTGGTCTCACTTCGGCTCTCCTTTTCCCCCCTGCTGCTGCATCTACACTCCTTGCTTTTTCCCTCTTTCCTCCTTCCTGGCCTCAAACGAGCTTCCCTCTCTCCTGCCCAGCTTCCGTCCAGCCTCACGTGGCCACCTCCCACCTGAGGTACAAGCAGAAGGCGTGGGCGGACGCGGCACTGGCAGCATTTATGCTTCTGGCAGCACCCGTTTGCCTAACTACCCAGCCTGAGGTGGGGGGGCAACCTTGGAAGGAGAGCGCAGGAAACACAAAGCAAATTGTCACCCCCAATGAGCGACACTGGTAAAGTTGTAAGTCGAGGACTTAACAGTTCTCTTGAATGATAATGATCGTTCAAGCCACTCCCACCTGGTCACATGGCCGGTAAGCCTCTCCTACCCAGTCACATGACCATTAAGACACACCCAAAAATAAGCCACACCCACAGTGTGACAGTAAAAATTTTGGCTGCCCTTTACTGGTTACATGGCAGCAACCAGGGACCGCCTTCTGCTGCATGAATCCCAGCGACCAGTTAGGTCCCACAGAGTGGGCCTTCTCTGGGTTCCGTCAACTAAACAATGTCGCTTGGCGGGACCCAGGGGAAGAGCCTTCTCTGTGGCGGCCCCAACCCTCTGGAACCAACTCCCCCCAGAGATTAGAATTGCTCCCACCCTCCTTGCCTTTCATAAGCTTCTTAAAACCCACCTCTGCCGCCAGGCATGGGGGAACTGAGATCCTCTTTCCCCCTAGGCCTTTACAATTTTATGCATGGTATGTCTGTACGTATGTTTGGTTTTATAATAGGGGTTTTTAACTGTTTATATTGGATTGTCATATGCTGTTTACTACTGTTGTTAGCCGCCCCGAGTCTGCGGAGAGGGGCGGCATACAAATCCAATAAAATCAAATCAAAATCAAATCAAAAAGTCTTTCTTGCCTTGCAAAGCAACACTTCTGCGGATGTGTTTTTTCTTTCATTCTCAAAAAAAAATAAAAAAATAAAAAAAGGACTGTGGAAAGAAACATGTAGACCTCTTTGTCTTCGTCTTCCACGTCACTCATTGCCTCTGGATAACTGTAGATTAAAACATGCGACCAATGCAATTTGGAAGCATATTTTTTTAAAGCATTTATTTCGGGCTCTAAAAATAAATCTAGCGAAGGGTAGGATCGTAGGGGGAGAGAGAGAGAGACCCAGAAATTTATTTGGAGTGACAACTGGTCAGCAAGCAAGTCTGCTTTGGAGGAAGAATTTGCCATCGCCCCAAGAACTCCTGAGTCCTTCCCCCATCCTTCCCCCACCCAGCCCCACTCTACATAGTGACTAGGGGCTAGGAAACTGCAAAAAAATCAATGTCAAGTGCTTTAGATTTGTTTGGCAAATTACTTGTGCTCGGCTGCTCTATTGTATCTGGCCCATATTCTGTGCTAGATATTTTAGATGGAAACGGACACATAATGCATAGCCTCGCTATTGATTTTTATAGATTTAACAGCACTTGAATTGGACCCCTTGAGAAAGCAGTGAGTTACTTAAGAAATGCCTCTCCTTCAACCTTGGGACATCCTCATTAATGCTGGTAAATGTTTGTGCCTTAAGAAATTTCAATCTCAACTTTCTTTCTTTCTTTAAAAAAAACAAGGACACTGCCCTAACAAAATATAAGCTAGTAATGGATTCTGTTATCCAAGCGTTGAAAGCAAGACTGCTAAAGGAAGTCTTGTCTGTTTGGTTTTTTATTATTATTATTATTATTATTATTATTATTATTATTATTATTATTATTATTGCTGCGTGCAGTTTATGCAGGCAGTTTAAAAATAATTATTTATTTCATTTATTTATTCTTTGTATTAGAAAACTTTACTGCGATTAAGATACAAACATAATTTAAAAGTAGTTATTGTTTGTTTGTTTGTTTATTTATTTATTTATTTAACAACAATGATAAAAACAGCATGTAACAATCCAATCCAATACTAAAATAACTAAAAAAAACCTTATTATAAAAACCAAACATACAGACATACAGACATACCATGCGTAAATTGTAAAGGCCTAGGGGGGAAGAATATCTCAGTTCCCCCATGCCTGACGGCAGAGGTGGGTTTTAAGAAGTTTACGAAAGGCGAAGAGGGTGGGGGCAATTCTAATCTCTGGGGGGAGTTGGTCCCAAATGGCCAGGGCCACCACAGAGAAGGCTCTTCTCCTGGGTCCCGGTATGATTGGTCTCTTAAATTGGGGTTTTTTAAATTACTTTTTAATATTAGATTTGTTACATTGTTTTTTATTGTTGTTAGCCGCCGAGTCTTCAGAGAGGGGCGGCATACAAATCTAAATAAACTAAACTAAACTAAACGACATTGTTTAGTTGACGGGACCCGGAGAAGATCCACTCTGTGGGACCTAACTGGTCGCTGGGATTCGTGCAGCAGAAGGCGGTCCCTGAGATAATCTGGTCCGGTGCCATGAAGGGCTTTATAGGTCATAACCAACACTTTGAATTGTGACCGGAAACTGATCGGCAACCAATGCAGACTGCGGAGTTTTGGTGTAACATGGGCATATTTGGGGAAGCCCATGATTGCTCTCGCAGCTGCATTCTGCACGATCTTATTGTTGTTGTTGTTGTTATTACTATTGTTGTTGTTATTATTATTATTATTATTATTATTATTATTATTATTAATTAGATTTGTATGCCGCCCCTCTCCGAGGACTCGGAGCGGCTATGTAAAATCTATGTAAAGTCCATGTAAAGCTAGTCAATTTTGCATCAGCGACATCACTTAAAAAGGCTGATGCAGTCCTAAATAGAGAGCAAAACAGAAGAAACAGCATTTTAAAAACTTTGTTCTATATACCTTTACTACAGTATAGTAAAGAGGATGTTGTTTTCTCATCAGTGAATTCAAGAAAATAGTCCAGGAAATGAGGGTAGAACAGAAAGCAATGGGGTGGAAAGGAGAGAAGTAACTTAGAACCAAGGAAAAAATTCCTGACAGTTAGAACAATTAATCTGTGGAACAGCTTGCCTCCAGAAGTTGTGAATCCTCCAACACTGGAAGTTTTAAAGATGATAACCATATTTTAAGATGGATAACCATCTGTCTGAGGTGGTGTAGTGTTCCCTGCCTAATCAGGGGGTTCGACTAGAAGAACTTTGTTGTTGTTATTATTATTATTTATTAGATTTGTATGCTGCCCCTCTCCGAAGACTAGGGGCGGCTCACAACAGCAGTAAAAAACAGTATAATAATGAAACAAATCTAATAATAAAATTACATAAAAAAACCCCAACAATTAAAAACCATACAACACATACATACCAAACATAAAATATAAGAAAGCCTGGGGGAGATGTCTTAGTTCCCCCATGCCTGGCGATATAGGTGGGTATTGAGTAACTTGCTAAAGACAAGGAGGGTGGGGGCCGTTCTAATCTCCGGGGGGGAGTTGATTCCAGAGGGCCAGGGCCGCCACAGAGAAGGCTCTTCCCCTAGGGCCCGCCAAACGACATTGTTTGGTCGACGGGACCCGGAGAAGGCCAACTCTGTGGGACCTTATCGGCCGCTGGGATTCGTGCGGTAGAAGGTGGTTCCGGAGGTATTCTGGTCCAATGCCATGAAGGGCTTTAAAGGTCATTATCAACACTTTGAATTATGACCAGAAACCAATCGGCAGCCAGTGTTGTTGTTGTTGTTGTTGTTGCTGTTGTTAAATACTATTTATTTCATTTATAAGCACTATTTTCCCTTTGATACAGTCCACCAAACATCCTATGTTGCCCGCTTAGCTTGTTATTTGATTTCTGCTTAATATATCCTCTATTAGAGCAAGAGGCTCAGGACAGCTATAAAACATATATTGTTCTATGAAATTGTTTCATAAGAAATGAAAGACATTCCAGTTGAAGTTGTGTTTCCCCAAATGTGTAGGTTACAGATGCCTTCCTATCATCCTAGTACCAGACTAAGGGACATTCAGGTACAAAAATATATAGTTATGTTTCTCAAAAATCTTCAGTGTTAGTGAAGACTCACAATTAGATGCCACAAAGATAGATTTGAGCTGCACCTACCCTGAGCCAAAGGTGGGGTTTTTAATTCCAAAAGGCAACTGGACTTTTCTTTGTTTTTTCTTGAAGACATTTCACTTCTCATCCAGGGAAATTTGGATGGGTCAGAATTTCTGTGAAGCCCCTTCCGAATCACAGAGGACTGTAGTGATGATATACAGTGGTACCTCTACTTATGAACAGGTTCTTAAGTGGAAAAGTTTGTAAGAAGAAGCAATTTTTCCCATAGGAATCATTGTAAAAGCAAATAATGTGTGCGATTGGGGAAACTACAGGGAGAATGGAGGCCCTGTTTCCTCCCAGGAGATTCCTAGAGAGGCCCCACGGAGGCTTCTCCCTGCCTTTTCTGTCCCTGTTTCCTCCCAGGAGATTCCTAGAGAGCCCAGGGAGGCTTCTCCCCACCTTTTCCAGCCCTGTTTCCTCTTAGGAGATTCCTAGAGAGGCCACACAAAGGCTTCTCCCCTCCTTTTCCGGCCCCGTTTCCTCCCAGGAGATTCCTAGAGAGGCCTTATGGATGCTTCTGCCTGCCTTTTCCAGCCCTGTTTCCTCCCAGGAGATTCCTAGAGAGGCCCCACGGAGGCTTCTCCCTGCCTTTTCTGGTTACAGTTTCGGAGGCTCGGGTTTGTAAGTGGAAAATGGTTCTTGAGAAGAGGCAAAAAAATCTTGAACACCCAGTTTTTATCTAGAAAAGTTCGTAAGTAGTGTCCTTCTTAGGTAGAAGTACCACTGTATATATTTTTTAAAATACAATTGCTTCTGAATAGACAATAAATATAGGAGCGTATTTTCATGTTTAAAAAGTGAGTGCAAACCACCCATTTTTTGCAAAACAAGTAGTGTACTTGTGTAGGTCAAACACTGCTATTGTAGGCTGCCTGGGCTGATGTATTTTTAACTATCAGTTGTATGAAGACATGGAGATTAGTGCAGAAATGAAGCTGACATTTTAAAAAGAAAGGCGGAATGCTTGTACCCAGAGTCACATTTTTGATCCTGTATATTTCAAATGGCTTTAAAAAAAAATCAGTATTTTTCCACAGGTCCTTGGTTTTCTCTTGTAAAGTTAACTCTTAACTGCCATGGTTGGAAAACTGCTCTAATACCACCCCTATGGAAAAAATAGATCTTTTTACTCACTTGTTCAGTTTAAGCCCCCCAACTCGCCCAATTATCATCTTCAAATACTCTCTTTCTCTTACAAGTCTAAACTTGATTCGTTTGTTTGTTTGTTCGTTTGTTAGTTATTTCCCACCTCTATTATTTTACAAACAATTCAAGGCGGTGAATATATTTAACACACTTTCCTCCTGATTTTCTCCACAACAACAACCCTTTGAGTTGGATTGGGATGAGAGAGGCTGGCTAACCCAAAGTCATCCAGCTGGCTTTGATGCCTAA
>NC_091954.1:108435785-108472647 GCF_031021105.1 Erythrolamprus reginae
TACCATACATAACTTGTAATGGCCTAGGGGAAGGAATATCCTAACTCCCCCCATGCCTGGCGACAAAGGTGGGTCTTGAGTAATTTGCGAAAGACAAGGAGGGTGGGGGCCATTCTAATCTCTGGGGGGAGTTGATTCCAGAGAGCCGGGGCCGCCACAGAGAAGGCTCTTCCCCTGGGGCCCGCCAAACGACATTGTTTGGTCGACGGGACCCGGAGAAGGCCAACTCTGTGGGACCTTATCGGCCGCTGGGATTCGTGCAGTAGAAGGCGGTTCCGGATGTATTCTGGCCCAATGCCATGTTGGATTGTCTCCAACATCTATATAGAATGTAGAGTTTTTTATTGGCCAAGTGTGATTGACACACAAGGAATTTGTCTTGGTGCATATGCTCTCAGTGCACATAAAAGAAAAGATACATTTGTCAAGAATCATGTGATACAACACTTAATGATTGACATAGGGGTCAAATAAGCCACGAAGAAACAATATTAATAAAAATCTTAGGATACGAGCAACAAGTTACAGTCATACAGTCAACATGGGAGGAAATGGGTGATAGGAATGATGAGAAAAAACTAGTAGAAATAGAAGTACAGACTGAGTAAAAAAGGTTGACAGTGTTGAGAGAATTATTTGTTTAGCAGAGTGATGGCATTCGGGAAAAAACTGTTCTTGTGTCTAGTTGTCTTGGTGTGCAGTGCTCTGTAGCAACGTTTTGAGGATATTTATTTATTTATTTATGTATTTATCTATCTATCTATCTATCTATCTATCTATCTATCTATCTATCTATCTATCTATCTATCTATCTATTAGATTTGTTTGCCGCCCCTCTCCGTAGACTCGGGGCGGCTCACAGCATACAATGAAAGAATTCATAACAAATCTAATAAATTTAAAAAACTTTTAAAAAACCCATTATTAAAACAGACATAGACACAAACATACCATGCATAAATTGTATAGGCCCGGGGGGGCGGGGGGGCAGTGTGTGCCTCAATTCCCCCATGCCTGATAGCAGAGGTGGGTTTTAAGGAGTTTACGAAAGGAGTTGAAACAGTTTATGTCCAGGATATGAGGGGTCAGTAAATATTTTCACAGCCCTCTATAGGAGAGATATCAAACTCATTTTCATTGAGGGCCACCACAGGATTGTGTTTGATTTAAGGGGGACATGGGGGTGTGGCCAGGGGGCATGGCCAGCTCGGTGTCACTCATATTGGGGGTACCTGTGGGTGGCCCAAGGGCTCTGCCAGTGAAAACGGGCTCTTGAGTTCCGTTTTCGGCTGCTACAGCCTCCTGCAACCCTCTGCCAGTGAAAACAAAGCACAGGCCGCCTTCCCACGGCCCTCCCAAGCTCCATTTCTACTGGCAGAGGCACTGCAGCCCGGTCCTTCACTGTTTCCAGGGTGGCCCCACAATCCAAATCTAAACACCCAGTGGACCGGATCCAGCCCTTGAGTTTGACAGCCCTGATCTGTAGCAGAGTCCAAAAACTCAAGCTGGAACTTACAATACGTTGACCAGAGCTGCACCCATTGTTGACGTCACTATGCAATTCAAAACAGTGGGATATCTATTGGCCTTCCAAGCTATTTGCTATTTCCTAACCATGACACCAACTGACATGATTGAAACATTTAAATATGTTAAAAGGTTAAATAAGGTTCAGGAGAGAAGTGTTTTTAATAGGAAAGTGAACAGAATAACAAAGGGGCACAATCTGAGGTTAGTTGGGGGGAAGATCAAAAGCAACGTGAGAAAATATTATTTTACTGGAAGAGTAGTAGATGCTTGAAACAAACTTCCAGCAGACGTGGTTGGTAAATCCACAGTAACTGAATTGATTGATTGATTGATTGATTGATTGATTGATTGATTGATTGATTGGATTTGTATGCCGTCCCTCTCCGTGCCTGGGATAAACATAGATCCATCCTAAGATAAAATACAAGAAATAGCATAAGGGCAGACTAGATGGACCATGAGGTCTTTTTCTGCCGTCAATCTTCTATGTTCTAGCTGAATCCTACCTCTAGTAATATCATCAATGAGTGCACCCAAGCTACAAATATTCTCTTCTATAAGAACTCTTCAGGGTGCATTGTAGAGAAGACCAATTGCTTTGATCTCTCCCTGGCTTTATATTTCATTTCTCAACTTGATATTAGTGCTGTTATCCTATGCAAAAATGTACAATGAAAATAAAATCATTATTCTGTTATCTTTACAGCCACTATTACCTGAGTGACATTATAGCCTTCTTTTTTAAGCTCCAAATTCAGTCCTCTCCCTTCCCATCTGCTTTTAAATAAATTCAGACGCAATGCCACATATAGATTAATTCCCCCAAATAAAATATATCTGTTCTTGAGGACTGAAGGTTGTTGTTGTTTTTTTTTTAAAGAAAACTATAATGTGCAGAAATGAATAGATTAACACTTGCAATCGAAGAGAAGGAACAAACTGAATATTATGGGATTTGTTTTATCGAGACTTAGAGAATAAATACGAAAGCCAAAAATAAAAGATCAGTAAAATATAAGAGAAGATAGAATTAAATATGTTAAGATGTTAAGATTGTTATTATGATTATGCATAGCAAGCATATTCATGTTAAGATAAGAAATAGAGAATTAATATCAATGTAATGCAGTGTTTCCCAACCTTGGCAACTTGGAGATATCTGGACTTCAACTCCCAGAATTCCACAGCCAGCTGGCTGGACTTCAACTCCCAGAATTCCACAGCCAGCTGGCTGGACTTCAACTCCCAGAATTCCACAGTCACCTGGCTGTGGAATTCTGGAAGTTGAAGTCCAAATATCTTCAAGTTGCCAAGGTTGGGAAACACTGATGTAATGAATATGATTGTAAATTTTTATTTACGTTGCACTAGATATTTGTACAGAGATGACACACTGTTTAATGGAAGATGAATAGAATAGAATATAATAGAATAAAATAGAATAGAAATCTTTATTGGCCAAGTGTGATTGGACACAAAAGGAATTTGTCATTGATTCATATGCATACGAAATGTTTGTTGCAGCCCTATTTGGACCGGGAGTCACTGCTCACAGTCACTCATGCCCTCATCACCTCGAGGCCCGACTACTGTAATGCTCTCTACATCGTGCAGAATGCAGCTGCGAGAGCAATCATGGGCTTTCCCAAAAATGCCGATGTAACACCAACACTCCGCAGTCTGCATTGGTTGCCGATCAGTCTCTGGTCACAATTCAAAGTGTTGGTCATGACCTATAAAGCCCTTCATGGCACCGGACCAGATTATCTCAGGGACTGCCTTCTGCTGCACGAATCCCAGCGACCAGTTGGGTCCCACTGAGTGGGCCTTCTCCGTGTCCTGTCAACTAAACAATGTCATTTGGCAGGGGCCAGGGGAAGAGCCTTCTCTGTGGCGGCCCTGGCCCTTTGGAACCAATTCCCCCCAGAGATTAGAATTGCCCCCACCCTCCCCGCCTTTCGTAGGCTTCTTAAAACCCACCTCTGCCGTCAGGCATGGGGGAACTGAGATATTCTTTCCCCCTAGGCCTTTACAATTTATGCATGGTATCTTTGTTTGTTTGTATGTATGTTTGGTTTTACAATAAGGGTTTTTTAGTTGTTTTAGTATTGGATTTACATGCTATTTTTTATTACTGCTGTTAACTGCCCCGAGTCTACGGAGAGGGGCGGCATACAAATCCAATAAATTAATTAATTAATTAAAATTAAAAAAAATTAAAAATCACCACTAAGGTGATGCTTTAGATACAGGTAAGGATTTCAATTTTCTTCTCAAATGTTTTGCCCATATCCCAACCAGGAATACATCCAATTCAAGACACTACTGAAAAGGAACTGGGGCTAATTGTGGCACTTTCTATTCAGCTGACATCAGAGCAGATCTGGTTAAAAGCACGGTGACAGCAATGACAAAACAATGCAATTGAAGAGGCAAACTAAGAGCTTGTTGCTTTTACTAAGAGCAGCGGTGGTATTTATGTAAGACGTATACATGCTTGAAAGTAGGGGGTGAGGAATAAATCCTGTGCCCAGGACTATTCTCTGCAGTGGTTGAAAAACAGCATTATTGGGGGGGTTTTCATGGAGAAGGCAGGCAAGATTCCTTGAATAACAAAGAAAAGATTGGCACATATGGCACCGGGATGAAACTGTCGGAAAATAGGCAAAAGCTTCCTCATGTAACTCCAGGGTTAATATTGTAAGCCACTCTGTGATAAGATAGGCAGCCAATAAATTGGATGGAGGAGTGGAGGGACAGACAGGACAGATAGATAGATAGATAGATAGATAGATAGATAGATAGATAGATAGATAGATAGATAGATAGATAGATAGACAGACAGACAGACAGACAGACAGACAGACAGACAGACAGACAGACAGACAGACAGACAGACAGACAGACAGACAGACAGACAGACAGATGATACATAGAGATAGGTAGGGAGGGAGGGAGGGAGGGAGAGAGAGAGAGAGAGAGATGAATGAGAGAGAGAGAGACAGAGAGACACACAGAGAGAGATATGATGAATGAATGAATGAATGAATGAATGAATGAATGAATGAATGAATGAATGATAGAGAGACAGACAGACAGACAGACAGACAGACAGATGATACATAGATAGGTAGGTAGGTGGGTAGGTAGGTAGGTAGAGAGATAGAGAAATAGAGAGATATGATGGATGAATGAATGAATGAATGAAAGATAGATAGATAGATAGATAGATAGATAGAAAGATAGATAGATAGATAGAAAGATAGAAAGATAGATAGATAGATACATAGATAGATAGATAGATAGATAGACAGATAGACAGATAGACAGATAGAATGTTAGAGAGATAGAGACAGACAGACAGACAGACAGACAGATATGATGAATGAATGATAGAGAGAGAGTGAGACAGAAAGAGAGAGAGGTGGGTTCCTACCGGTTCTAACTGGTTCTTTGTAACCGTTAGTAGTTTGGTGATTATTATTATTATTCATTATTATTTATCAGATTTGTATGCCGCCCCTCTCCGCAGACTCGTGATGATGTCATGGAGTCCATTCTGTCGGTGTCTTCTTGGGTGCCGCCATCTTGAATTTTTTATTGTTGTGAGCATGAATGTGCATGCGAAGTGGGCACGCACGCATGGCGCAACACTGAGCCAACCGGCTGCAAAAGGATCCAGAACCCACCAGTGCAGCTGGGTGACATTGAGCCAATCACTAGGAGACTGAATTGTACACTTTTTTTTAATTAGATTTTTTTAAATTTAAAACATAAAAACAAACAAACAGAAAAGAAAAACACTCACATCCGGGACGATTTACATCCCAATTTTCATCAGAAGCACATATGGAGCTGTATACATTTTTACATTAATTGAGAACATTTTTATCTATATTTACTGTAAATACTGTACATTGCATAAGGAAAGAATAATTCAAAAAAGAAAAAAGGATGGAAGAAAAGACTTAGAAAAATCTAATTCCAGTTAAAAAGATAAACATATCAATTATTGATTTTTTATTGATCTTTTTAACCTTGCATTTTATTTCACTTAATTAGCTATTTCTTTGTTTTAACTGAATTGTGCTCCTTTAAGGCATGAAAGCCATTTGGATGACTTCATGCCAGTTACTCTCTAAGCCTAAACCACCTGACAAGAGTTATTGCTGTGGGGAAAATAGAAGGAAGAAGACAGGGCAAAATTATATTTAAAAATAAATCAAAAATTATTTTGTGCACATTTTGCTTTGCAGAAGCTAAACATCTCCATGGTTAAACTATATTTTCACACCATTTAAAAAAAAAAACACTGCTCCAAATCAGCTGTTTTGTCACCAGATGTTGACAGTACAACCTGGGGGCAGTTGGAGTAGTACAAATCGGAGCCCGAGTCGGGATACAAATAGCCTTCGAGTCACATATTTCTAATCCCTGGTCTCCAGAAATGAGAAGTGTAATAATGAGAAGCTTTTCAGAGAGCTGAGCGCCATGAGAAAACACGAGTGCCTTAACAAGCGACAAAAACATCTGGCTGCATTTTCAAGTGTCTCCTTTTGAAGGGAAGCTACTAATCTATAAAAAGGAACACTTCAGAGAACTTTATCTTTGATTCATACAAAGAAATATTTGCAGCAGCTGCTTCTCCTTTGGGCTGAACCACTTCGCTGGCGTTTCTCCGTCTTCTACTTGGAAGCTCGACATTCTCACTCCATGCTTCGGCGTTAAGGGGAAGGCTTAAAGTAGGCTTAGATGTGCCTCCACTGAAAAGTGAGTCAAAGCTGTTCTGCTTATTTAATGAGTTAGTTAGTTAGTTAGTTAGTTAGTTAGTTAGTTAGTTAGTTAGTTAGTTAGTTAGTTAGTTAGTTAGTTAAACAAGAACAGTGGTACCTCTACATAAGAACGCCTCTACTTAAAAACTTTTCTAGATAAGAGTCTCCGGAGAGGGGTGGCATACAAATCTAAATAATAATAATAATAATAATAATAATAATAATAATAATAATAATAATAATAATACTGACCGAATTCTGAAGCATAACACACCAGACATCCTGATTGTGGAGAAAAAGAAAGTATGGATCATCGACATCGCAATCCCAGGAGACAGCAGAATTGAGGAGAAGCAGCTAGAGAAATTAGTGAAATACGAAGATCTAAAAATCGAGCTGCAACAACTCTGGCATAAGCCAGTGAAAGTGGTCCCAGTGGTACTTGGCACGCTGGGCGCAGTACCAAAGGATCTCAGTGGACATTTGAAAACCATCGGAATTGACAAAATCTCCATCTGTCAATTGCAAAAGGCCGCTTTACTGGGATCGGCAAACATAATTCGACGCTACATCACGCAGTCCTAGGTGCTTGGGAAGCGCCCGACTGGTGATGAAATACGAAATCCAGCACAGTGATCTCGTTTGCTGTGTTGTACTGACATAATAATAATAATAATAATAATAATAATAATAATAATAATAATAACAACAACAACAACAACAACAACAACAACAAGAAGAAAAACAAGAAGAAAAAAGAAGAAAAAAGAAGAAAAAAAGAAGAAGAATTTATTAGATTTGTATGCCGCCCATAGAAAAAGAAGAAGAAGAAGAAGAAGAAGAAGAAGAAGAAGAAGAAGAAGAAGAAGAAGAAGAAGAAGAAGAAGAAGAGGAGGAAGAAGAAGTTGTTCAAGATTTTTTTTGCCTCTTATTAATAACCATTTTCTACTTAAGAACCCAAGCCCGGAAAAATTTCCCAGGAAATTTGAGAGTGGCATGAAGGCCCGGCCAGTTTCCTGCCATTCCCCCTGGGTTTCTCTCTCTAGCATAGTGTAAGGGAGGCAGCCTTGTACTGGGTGTATGGGAGGCGTGTGCTCCTCTTCGCCACCGCAGTCCCCCCCCCTTTTTTTAAAGCCTTAAAATTTTGGATTTTTTTGATTCCCCTCACCTTGCCTTCTTCCTTCAGCAGTGACTGTCCTCCTCCTCTTCATATTCCTCCTCCCATCCAAATTCCGGGCTTTTCTTTCTTTCCTAATGGGTTTGCACGCATTATTTGCTTTTACATTTCTTTTCTATTCTATTCTATTCTATTCTATTCTATTCTATTCTATTCTATTCTGTTCCATTCTATTCCATTCCATTCCATTCTATTCTATTCTATTTTCTATTCTATGATGATCTGTGCTCAATCTACTCCTTTAGATGTTCCAATCATGCATTCGTCACCGTTATAACTTGAGTCCATGCACCTTATAATCAACAATCATTCTCTTCTCCTGTTTCCTTCCACCTTTCTCATCGTTATGGACCTCAGTGTTATTTCCAATATCAAAATTGCAGCAATGTACAGGGCCATGTTAAATTACTCATCGCAGTTGAATTTCAAAAATAATTGAAATACGCGGATGCTGCCACCTGTCTTTTCTTTATCTCTTCGACTCAAATCTCTTCTCTTTGGGGTCCCGTGCATTTTTCTCATCCCTAGTCTCCTTAGCTCTGTTCAAAACAACCTAAGATGTGAGAGACAAATAGCTGAACAGATTGCTTTGTCAGTAGTGTGATTCATGCCTACTCATAGTTTACTGAGCAGTGGTTTTTGTTTTGTTTCTTCCAGCTCAATGTTGTGAGTTTGCACAACGTACTGAATCATAATCTGACATTAGGGGATGCTTCAGTAAATAAAGAGCTATGTTTTTCCCTTCCTCTGTTTCAGGGAACAAAAATCTACCTTTGTGTTGTTAGAGCAAATCCAGAATGGATTTTATACTCATGCTAAATTCATGCAGAACTGCAGAGCAGGCCACATAATCGCTTGGAAACACTGAAATACAGTGGTACCTCTACCTAAGAACGCCTCTACTTACGAACTTTTATAGATAATAACCGGATGTTCAAGATTTTTTTGCCTCTTTTCAAGAACCATTTTCCACTTACAAACTGTTGTGGTTAGCTCTGGCTCTGCTCCTGCCCCAAGGACTTTGGATGTGGGGGAGACATCCACATGCTGCAGGCCTGTTTTGCCCCCAGTGGAATCTGCTGATGAAGACTCCTCTGACCAAGAAGACATGAGTGACAGGGAGGAGGAGAGTGTGCCAGACAGCTCAGAAGGATATCAATTATCTAGCTCCTCCTTGGATTCAGAACAAGAGTCAATGATACAGCCACGCATGCGGAGAGCGATGCATAGGCAACAACAACTGAGAGATTATTATTGAAGAAAACGAGGCCACCTGTGGTTGGGTGGGGCTGTCGTAATTAGTGAGGCTGCTATAAATAGCAGCCTGTGGGTTTGGCCATTATGGAGGATTATCTGATCGTTGTGTTTCGTGACTGCTTTACTGACTTTGACCTTTTGTGTGCTGATTTTCCCCCACTTTGAAACTAAACCAGAGCAAAGTGTGTTTCACTTGGTGAAAGAAGAAGGACTGTGAATTACCTCACAGCTGCAAGCTAAGTATCATAGAACTGATAAGGGACTTGTACAAATTACCAGTTTGTTTGGAGACGAGTGCTCTTTGCTATACCAAAAGAGGGCTTAGTTTATGTGAATTTTCATTATAAAGAACATTGTTTTGAATTTTCAAACGTGTGTGTGTCTGAAATTTGTATCTGAATATTTGGGAGGAGTGTACCAGAGAGCCCGACAGAACACAAACCCAAGCCTCCGAAACTGTAACAGGAAAAGGCAGAGAGAAGCCTCCTTGGGGCCTCTCTAAGAATCTCCTGGGAGGAAACAGGGCCTTCCCCCTCCCTGTGGTTTCCCCATCACACGCATTATTTGCTTTTACATTGATTACTATGGGGAAAATTACTTCTTCTTACAAACTTTTCTACTTAAGAACCTGGTCACGGAATGAATTAAGTTCGTAAGTAGAGATGCCACTGTAGCAAGATCAGCAAAACATTGTGAAGAAAATTAACTCTTTTTGTTCCCCTTCGACTGCCCCTCTCTGTCTTCTTTCTGTTCTCTGCTAAGACCTTAAATCCTCAGAAAAATGGGGAAATGAGCATCTCAGGTTTCCTTTCGCACGGAGAATTCAAGTTCTCCAGAAGTTGCATTGCAGACGGTCTCCCTGAACTAAAAGAGAGGTTCTGTCAGTGCCGTACTTAGCATACCTGCTCTTGTATCATTTCTTCTCATTTTGATGGGTCACATCCAGTGAAGGGTTGCAAAACTACCACACTGTGAGCATGGCTTATTTTGTGAGTGTGGCTTGCCGACTAGGTGGGAGTGGCTTGAAGATCATGTGACTGGGGGTGGCTTAAAAGTCATGTGACTGGCTTAAAGGTGGCCAACTTGACGACACTCACGTCAATGGTTTGGATTAGGGTGCCCGGCCTTTCCTCGCCTCAAAAAGGTACAATTTCCCTATCTATTTACTATTACTGAACATCCAAAATATACTCTTTAATTCTATGTATATATGCCATATGTGTACATACATATTACACACAGGCACACAAAAATATACATTATCTACTATATTTATTTATTTATTTATTCATTTGTCCAATACACAAATACATAGGAAGAAAAATGGACATGTAGTAATATATATAAGGGTAAAGTGAACTTAGAGGAGAGGATATATGAAAGAAAGAAAATATATATGATAAGTGAGAGAAAGGAAAGACAATAGGACAGGGGATGAAAGGCACACCAGTGCACTTATGTACACCCCTTACTGGCCTCTTAGGAACCTGGAGAGGTCAATCGTGGAGAGTCTAAGGGAGAAATGTTGGGGGTTAGGGGTTGACACAATTGAGTCCGGTAATGAGTTCCACGCTTCGATAACTCGATTGTTGAAATCATATTTTTTACAGTCAAGTTTGGAGCGGTTCGTATTAAGTTTGCATCTGTTGCGTGCTCTTGTGTTGTTGCGGTTGAAGCTGAAGTAGTCATTGACCGGTAGGATGTTGCAGCATATGATCTTGTGGGCAATATTTAGATCATGTTTTAGGCACTGTAGTTCTAGGCTTTCTAGGCCCAGGATTATTAGTCTATTTTCGTAGGGTATTCTGTTTCGAGTGGAGGAGTGAAGGGCTCTTCTGGTGAAATATCTTTGGACATTTTCAAGGGTGTTGATGTCTGAGGTGTGGTATGGGTTCCAGACAGATGAGCAGTAGTCTAGGATGGGTCTGGCAAAAGTTTTGTAGGCTCTTGTGAGTAGTGTGAGATTGCCTGAGCAGAAGCTGCGTAGGATCAGGTTAACAACTCTAGAAGCTTTTTTGGCGATATTGTTGCAGTGGGCTTCATTCGATATTAGTATTCCAAGGTCTTTTACTGAGTGGAGGTTAGCAGTGAGAGATTGTTTATTCAGTTCGTACGTGCGGTTTGGATTCTTTTTGCCGATGTGGAGGGTAGAGCATTTGTTGGTTGATATTTGAAGTTGCCAGGTGTTAGACCATAACTATAAACTGTATGTGTATGTACACACACACATGCACAGCTCTTCTAAAATTATACACATTCAACCTCATTTATTGTGATAGGAAAAACATAATCAGAGTCCAGCAGGGAAAAAAAGAAAAAAAATTCAAAAAAATTTCTACCAGTTCTGCGTCCCTGATCAAATTTTTTCTACTGGTTCTGCGCATCTGACCGTACCCATGGGAACCCATCACTGGTCTCATCCCGAGGACCATATTCAAAAGCATTTTCGTCTCTTTGTGGGTCTCCCTTCATTGGATGCTAAAGCATAGAAAGAGTTAATCCATTAGCGGGCAAGTGAATAGCAGCTGCAGCCAAGGACTATGTGAAAAGCTGGGAGTCCTTGGATCCCTCTCCGAGAGACAGCGCCGGTCCCTGCTTCCTCTTTGGACTGTTGCAAAATTCATTCCTGTCGCTAGAAGTGTCTCTTGTCCTTTTCTTAGTAAATATCACAGGTGCGCCCGAGAATTTCAATCACCCATCATTCGATTAGAACATTAAACCTTTCTGGGGGGAGAGAAAGGAGGTGGAGGTCCTTCATCCTTTCATTTGGCATTTGGGATGATGACCTTGAAGTGTTTCGATTGGGTTTTCCGAAAAGCGGAGCGATCCGGATGCACTCCAACCCAAATGAATCAGTCCCACGGGATAAGGGGGGGGGCAGGTAGTGTCTACGTACCCACATCAGAGCTTCTGTGTGCCGATGATAGAAACATAGAAGACTGACGGCAGAAAAAGACCTCATGGTCCATCCAGTCTGCCCCTACACCATTTCCTGTATTTTATCTTACAATGGATATATGTTTATCCCAGGCATGTTTAAATTCAGTTACTGTGGATTTACCAATCACGTCTGCTGGAAGTTTGTTCCAAGGATCTACTGCTCTTTCAGTCAAATAATATTTTCTCATGTTGCTTTTGATCTTTCCCCCAACTAACCTCAGATTGTGTCCCCTTGTTCTTGTGTTCACTTTCCTATTAAAAACACTTCCCTCCTGAACCTTATTTAACCCTTTAACATATTTAAATGTTTCAATCATGTCCCCGCTTTTCCTTCTGTCCTCCAGACTATACAGACTATGATGGTTTAAAAGAAAAGGAAAAAAAACACACGTTACGTGCATACCATAAAATAATTAGTAGATTTGAAAGAGGTCCTCTTAAAGGTGTGCATTTTTAATAAAGATCTTTAGTGGTAGTTTTCTCCCTGTGGACGTGCGCTGTATATGGCCAGGCTACCCTTGAAGAGTGTTTGGAGACTGCAGATAGTCCAGAATGCAGCCACACGAACTGTTGTGGGTGAACCTCAGTACACTCATATAACACCAACACTCTGCTTGCTGCACTGGCTACTGATTTGTCTCCAGTGACAATTCAAGATGTTGGTTATTACTTATAAAGCTCTACATGGCTTAGGACCAGACTATTTATGGGACCGTCTCCTGCCGCATACCTCCCAGAGACCAATAAGATCTCACAGGGTTGGCCTTCTCCAGATCCCGTCTGTTGGGAGAGTTTTGCGCATGCAGAAGGTAACCCAACAACTAGCCACAGTTAACCACTATGCCTAATTGAAGTCTTCAATGAAAAGCACTTCCACAGGCTTTCTTGTAAAAATATATTTTACGTTTCTTCTTATCAAAATGCTTCTCTAAATTAAACTATTGCCTTTACATTTAACCACTATAACAAACTATCCACAATACTATCACATAACTCTTATTGCATCCACCACTGCAACCACTAACTACAAACCACTCTATAACAAATCACTCTATAACAAACCACTGTAACTAACGACACCCACGCAAGCATGTTAGAATTTACCTTTTCCTACTGGTACTGGGATCCTGAGGCCGGCTTGGGCGTGCACACCCCCGACACCACTGTGTGAGATTTCCTTTCTGTGCATGCACAGATGGAAAAAATTGGGCAAAAATCTCATCTGTGCAAGCATCCTCATGTGAGATTTTGCTTCAGGTGTATGCACAGAATCCAAGTCTCGCACGGGGGTGCATACACATATGTCGACCACACTCATGCCCATGATGAACTCCGGAGCCCACTAAAAAGTCTTAACAGATCGACCATCCCATTCGTACCAGGTGGGGCCCATCACTGGTGTGCAAGCCAGGCACGCACACTCACATTTTTGGTGCTGGGTGAACCAGTAAATTATGTGGGTAACTTGTAACTAAACCTATCATGAATAGGCTCCCCTGCAGGGGTGGCCTCTATCTTCCTTCACTGCCAGTTCGCTTCCTCCCGCAATTCGTAGGCGCACCTCATGGGCGTACACATACACAGTGCTGAAAAATCCCCCAAAAATGGGGGGAAAGTCAAAAACAAGATGGCGACTGCATACACAGTGCAGGAAACTCTGCACTCAGGGAAAAAACGTAAAACATTCCATTTTTTTTTTTGAAAAAAGAAGAGCCAGGGTGGCGCAGCAGGTAGAGTGCTGTACTGCGGGCCACTGAAGCTGACTGTAGATCTGTAGGTCAGCAGTTCAAATCTCATCACTGGCTCAAGGTTGACCCGGATTGTGGGGGCAATAGGCTGGCTCTGTTAAAAAGTGCTATTGCTAACATGTTGTAAGCCGCCCTGAGTCTAAGGAGAATGGCGGCATAAAAATCGAACAGATAGATAGATAGATAGATAGATAGATAGATAGATAGATAGATAGATGGATGGATGGATGGATGGATGGATGGATGGATGGATGGATGGATGGACGGACGGACGGACAGATAGATAAGATAGATTAAATAGATGATAGATAGACAGACAGACAAGACAACACTAGACAGACAGACAGACAGACAGACAGACAGACAGACAGACAGACAGATAGATAGAGGGTTGCTACTGGTTCAGGCGAGCTGGTCCAAACCAGGAAGAACCCACCCTTGCTTCCCAGGAACAGACAGACAGACAGATAGATAAGATAGATTAGATAGATGATAGATAGACAGACAGAGACAGACAAGACGACACAAGACAACACAAGATAGATAGATAGATAGATAGATAGATAGATAGATAGATAGATAGATAGATAGATAGATAGATAGATAGATAGATAGATGATAGATGTCAACAAGCAGGTTGCTACTGGCTCAGGCGAACCAGTCCAAACGAGGAAAAACCCACCCTTGCTTCCCAGGAAAGAATATTTTTGCCCCAGAAATAACATGACTCAATCATCTGTCCAACAGGAAAATCTCAAACTTCTCTGAAGATCTCATTGCTTTCCTTGGACGTTTAAGAATTAGCTAACATCACCTTATTCTCTAGATAAAATCATCAGGATGCATTTGTGTTCTCTCTCCTTTGAGGCCGATAAATGGTGTCTTGAAAGTAGGTTTGACTATTCATTCTCCATTCTTTCTCCACCTGTTCAGAACATTCGACAGGGTTGGCTTTGGTTCAGAAATATCCTATTGGTAATTACTTATCTTAGAGGTTTTTTGGGGGGTTTTTTTAGTGCCCAGTAGGGATAGAGATCATAGCCATGTTGCAAGGTTTTCTTTTTCTGGTTTGAGCAAAGAGATGACCAAGGGACAGAAAGATTGACTACCATTGAAGATCTTTCAGGGTGGCTTTTTTTAAAAAAGAAAAAAGAGGGGGGAAAAACCCTGCTAGAAAATAAATAAGCTCAAAACTGGAAAGATCAAATCCTCCCATCAAATAACATGATAATTAATAAACTAATGGATTGTACTGAAGTGACCATGCTTACTTTTGAATTGCAAAACAAACAAGAATCATATGGGAACTCTTTTACAAATGGTTAGACATTAGAAGAGATAATACAAACAAGTTAAATAAACAAACAGGGGGAAATTGTTCAAATGTCATCAACAAATTGAATGAAAATAGTAAATAATATAGAGGTAGGGTAGAGAAGTATAGATATATGTGTGTATGTATATATATGTAAAGCTAGAAGAAGTAATATTGTGAAGTGTAAACATATCTGGAGATGAAATACAGTGTTACCTCGATTTTCGCGGGTTCAAACTTCGTGAAAAGTCTATACCACGGTTTTTCAAAAATATTAATTAAAAAATACTTCGCATTTTTCCCCCTATACCACAGTTTTTCCCGCCTGATGACATCATATGTCTTTGCCAAACTTTCGTCTGCCTTTAAAAAACATTTAAAAAAAATAAATTTTAATAAATAAACATGGTGATTAATAATCTAAATGGTTGCTAAGGGAATGGGAAATGGTAATCTAGGAGTTTAAAGTGTTAAGGGAAGGCTTGGGATACTGTTCATAGCCAAAAATAGTGTATTTACTTCCGCATCTCTACTTCGCGGAAATTTGACTTTCGCGGGCGGTCTCGGAACGCATCCCCCGTGAAAATCGAGAGAACACTGTAGTTGTAAAAGTGGTTAGTATTCACTTTATTTGTTTCATGTATTTTTCTACATCTTGTTTACATGTTGTTTGTTTCTAATTTAAAAACTCAATAAAGATTACAGTGTTCCCTCGATTTCCGCGGGGGATGCGTTCCGAGACCGCCCGCGAAAGTTGAATTTCCGCGAAGTAGAGATGCGGAAGTAAATACACTATTTTTGGCTATGAACAGTATCACAAGCCTTCCCTTAACACTTTAAACCCCTAAAGTGCAATTTCCCATTCCCTTAGCAACCATTTAAATTATTACTCACCATGTTTCTTTATTAAAAGTTTATTAAAAAAAATATTTATTAAAGGTGGACGAAAGTTTGGTGATGATATATGACGTCATTGGGCAGGAAAAACCACGGTATAGGGGGGGAAACCGCAAAGTATTTTTTAATTAATATTTTTGGAAAACCGTGGTATAGACTTTTCGCGAAGTTCGAACCCGCGAAAATTGAGGGAACACTGTATCCCAAAAAATAAAGAAATAATTTGCCTTTCACAGCAGTCTCCCTTATCTTTGCTTATAGCAGATTAATTGTCAGCACAGGATAACATTTTAAACTTGTCCTCGCTTGCTTTTTTCACGCCAAGGTATCTGCCTCATCCTAACAACCTGTTTTTATATAATGCATGGACTTTTTTTTTCTTTTTGCAAACCGATTCAAAAGATCAACCCTGCGTTTGTTTGTTTTTTAAAAAAAGGTCGAAACATTCTCCCGACAACATCTTGTTTTTCTCTCTGCTTCCCCTTTAATGGTGCTGATGCTCATTTTACTTATTCAGAACATTAAAAGAGCAAAACGGTTTATAGGAGGTGTTGCTAATTACCTATATTACTGTACTACTGTGACAGATGTGGGGGGGAAAAAAGAGAGAGACTGAAAATGCCCACAGCTGTGCACTCCATGACACGAAGCGGAGCTACAGACAGAAGGCTAACAGATGTCCCGAACTGTCACTTTGCCTTAAGAAAAAATTATCTCTCTCTCTATGCTTTTCTGCTTCTTGTGAAGTGGGATGTATTGCTTTCCGGTTTGGAATCATAAAAAAAACCCCTTGCAATATAAGCAATCAATAAAAGCAGAATGGATGGCAGGGAGGGGAGAACACATAACCAAATATCCAAGCGAATAACAAACAGCGTGCTGTCATTTTGGGTTTTTTTATTTTAAAGCAGGAAGAAAGAAATAGAAAACAGCATTTGGCAGAAAATAAAAGTTTTGACAGCCCCCTTAGAGATAAGTAAGGGTTGAAGGGACAAGAGGAAACTGAATATTATAAAGTCTGGGATAAGGTCTATGATTGGTTGAACAGAAGATTAAGGAATAACTAAATAACTAAATATATTATATAGAAGTAAATAGCTAAAAATCTGTAAATAGTAGAAAATATAAGTATATGTTTCTTTGTGTGATATGATTTGCAAAGGTTTTTCTCCTGAGACGTATAAGAGTGTAGCCATAATAGCTCCTATATTTTGTTGTGTTTTTCGTTCTCTTATATGTACAGTGTTCCCTCGATTTTCGCGAATTCGAACTTCGCGGAAAGTATATACCACGGTTTTTCAAAAATATTAATTAAAAAATACTTTGCGTGTTTTTTCCCTATACCACGGTTTTTCCCACCCGATGATGTCATATGTCATCGTCAAACTTTCATCTGCCCTTAATAAATATTTTTTTTAATAAACTTTAATAAATAAACATGGTGACTAATAAGCTGAATGGTTGCTAAGAGAATGGAAAATTGCAATTTAGGGGTTGAAAGTGTTAAGGGAAGACTTGTGATACTGTTCATAGCCAAAAATAGTGTATTTACTTCCGCATCTCTACTTTGCGGAAATTCAACTTTCGCGGGCGGTCTCAGAATGCATCCCCCGCGAAAAGCGAGGGAGCGAGGGAACACTGTATATGTATTTAAATATGTCAAAGGGTTAAATAAGGTTCAGGAAGGAAGTGTTTTTAATAGGAAAGTGAACACAAGAACAAGGGGACACAATCTGAAGTTAGTTGGGGGAAAGATCAAAAGCAACATGAGAAAATATTAGTTTACTGAAAGAGTAGTAGATGCTTGGAACAAACTTCCAGCAGACGTAGTTGGTAAATCCACAGTCACTGAATTTAAACATGCCAGGGATAAACATAGATCCATCCTAAGATAAAATACAAAAAATAGTATAAGGGCAGACTAGATGGATCGTGAGGTCTTTTTCTGCCGTCAGTCTTCTATGTTTCTATGTATGTTGGTGTCTTGTTTTGTCTTAACAAAAAAATTAATTTTTTTTTTAAAAAAAAGAGATAGATAAGGGTGGGGTGGGTTGCAACAATAGGGCAGCTTTGGGGAATGAAATGCAGAATTCAAGACACCCCATGCTATTCCATTCAAAACAGAAGAAAACAAAGCATACCAGCAGCTGATTCTGGGGAAGAAGGAGGAAAAACTAGGTTGGGGTTCCAGGGAGTGACAGTAATCCTTTAATTTAGCAGAGTCTCAACTATTCAACCTTCATTTCCAAAAATGCATTTTAAAAAAAACAAAACTTGCCTTAACAATTGCAACAAAATCAGTGCCAGTTTTTAAATTCAATTCTCAATTTTTTTTTATTGGCCGAGTGTGACTGGATGCATCAGGAATTAGAAGACTTCCAAGGTCCCTTCCAACTCTGTTGTTGTTATTATTATTAATAATTTGTCTCCCGTGCATAAGCTCTCACTGTACATACGAATAACAAAGCCCTATCTGTACAATGTTGCTGTATAGTAAATATTGCCCTGTCCTTGTGAAATTCTACAACACAAGCTAACAAAGAGAAGGCCCGACTAGAGAAAAACCTCTTCTTCTCATAGTGCTGTTGTTTTGTTGTAATTATTTTTTATTTTTTTAAAAAAAAGCCAGGGTGGGGACATTTTAAAGAACAGAAAGTACTGGAGGTGGGGTGGAAAGGAAATAATTAAATACCTTCTTAAATATCTTGGCCAAATGCTTTGACTGTTATATTTGCATGGGGTGGAATAACAATCTAAATTGGCTCATTCAATACAACATTTATTATGTTATTGCTTCACACACTCATAATAGTATCTTTTTAAAAAATATATACTTTTTTAAAGTGAAACTATGACTCCTTTGGTCCAACAATTTCTAATTTATCTTTTGCTAAAAAAAAAAAAAAAATAAGAGACCAATTAGGGACGGGAAAAATCTTGAGTTCTTGTTGTACAGAAGTTTTAATAGTTTGGTGTAGAAACATAGAAACATAGAAGACTGACGGCAGAAAAAGACCTCATGGTCCATCTAGTCTGCCCTTATACTATTTCCTGTATTTTATCTGACAATGGATATATGTTTATCCCAGGCATGTTTAAATTCAGTTACTGTGGATTTACCAACCACGTCTGCTGGAAGTTTGTTCCAAGGATCTACTACTCTTTCAGTAAAATAATATTTTCTCATGTTGCCTTTGATCTTTCCCCCAACTAACTTCAGATTGTGTCCCCTTGTTCTTGTGTTCACTTTCCTATTAAAAAACACTTCCCTCCTGAACCTTATTTAACCCTTTAACATATTTAAATGTTTCGATCATGTCCCCCCTTTTCGAAATATTTAAATATGTTAAATAAGGTGTAATCAAATTTCCCCCCCCCCCTTCCATCCTGGTTCCAAACCGGGTTGGTTTCTTTTGCAGGGTTTGTTTCTAAATTACTCCCAGTACTTAATTACAAGAATGAGAGAGATGCCTTATTTCTCTTTGTTGTGGGCTAAGCTCTCAATAATCCCAAACAAAACAGCCAGTTCTGGAAGATATAGGATTTGCTAGCAGGATTACGGTCCCCTAGATAACTCTGTGCAGTCAGGAGAGGCAAAGCTTTATTTTAATTCAGATAAGCCAATAAACAAGCCACTGACAAGAGTAACCGGTTTCCGTCACTGCATTGGCAGCTGAATGATGGAAAATCTATTATGCCCCGTTTGCTGTACGTTTAATAGAGATACGAATTAAAACCTGAGCTTTTAATTGCGATGGCTATCATAGCATTTGAATAACTGTCCCTATCGGTAAGTCTGTTCTATATTTGGTCTGGGTTAGAATAAGTTTCACGTGCGTTAAGTGGACCATTTGCCGATTCACAGAATCCGAGCAAAGCGAGTGATGTAATTCTTCTTCTCAATGGAGAATTCCGATTCTTGTCCCATCAGGAAGAAAAAAGAGAGAAAGATTGGGAAATCAATTATAGACATCTTCTGGGTGGCCGGGAATGATTGGAATTCAAGGGCTCCTGAATTTTCTGCTGTCACTTTTCAAGGAACTCAAACAAATGTCTCCAAGCCCTCTTCACCCCAAATCCAGTGCATTTTTAAAAAAAGAATTTGGAGTGTGTGCTTGAAAATCAACAATGGAGGGTCGTCTTAAAATGAGCGTGAATACGAGGCTGGAGTGCCAGGCGGGGTGGCGGGGGGGGGGGGGGTGGGAGTGGATTTAGTTTGATGGAAGAAGTAATTGAAATAAATTAACAGCAAAGCCGAGGAAAATTTGTGGCGGAGAACATTCCCTCTTCAGCGCTGTCTTTCATCTGATGGGAATCTGAAAAGGATTGCTAGACGGATGAAAGCTATTAACGGTTAAAATTGTAGTGAGTCACTCTCAAGTATGTATATACGTGTAATTTATATTGCCCAAATCAACATTAAATTAGGCACCGATCTACACCGTCTGTATAAATTATGCAGAGGGTGATACATGATTCCATCCTGCAAAATCGCTACTAACTAGAAAAAGAAGAAAAAGCACTGAAAATATCTTCATTTCGTATCGTAGGAAGCTTTTCCCGAATCCTTGGAACAGTTGTTGTTTTTTCTTGGCTCTCTATAATATAATTATTTTCCTTTCAATGTCAAAAGACAGATGCTAGCACAGTTTGTGGATGAACACGTTTTTATATATACTGTAATAGATTTCATTTTGATAGATGCCATGCTTTAAGTCAGAAAGACTTCCCTGGTAGATATCTTTTACCAGTACAGTGTTCCCTTGATTTCCGCGGGGGATGTTTTCCGAGACCGCCCGCGAAAGTCAAATTTCCGCGAAGTAGAGATGCGGAAGTAAACACACTATTTTTGGCTATGGACAGTATCACAAGCCTTCCCTTCACACTTTAAACCCCTAAATTACAATTTCCTATTCCCTTAGAAACCATTTAGATTATTACTCACCATGTTTATTTATTAAAGTTTATTTAAAAAAATATTTATTAAAGGCGGATGAAAGTTTGACGATGACATATGACATCATCGGGCGGGAAAAACCATGGTATAGGGGAAAAAACAATGAAGTGGTTTTTTAATTAATATTTTTGAAAAACCGTGGTATAGACTTTTCGAGATTTCGAACCCGCGAAAATCGAGGGAACACTGTAATTAAAACGCAAACAGTATTTTATGGACATGTGCTTGCAAATATGTGGTTTTAAGCTGTATAAGACAGTATATTTATTTACTAACATCTTCTAAAATAATGATGAATGGTTTCATAATCTTACCAGTCCAGCCTATTAAATAACGTGATAAAAGGAAGACTTCAGTCCTGAAGTCCAAACAGTCTAGAAAAAAATACAATTAGGAGACAAGTTGTGTTACTCAAAGGGTCAAAAAAAGATAACGCCCTAAGTTACAGCTGGACCAATTTGGCAATATAAATTATGTGTTGAAGTTTGGAGAAGGCCCCTGAGAAGACCTATTTCCTTAGAAAGAATATCTTGAAGTTTCCTTTTACTTGTTTGAAATGGACATGAAATGATTTTAAATGGCCAGATTCATGCTTTAATGCCTATAAGCAGTGATGGGCTACCAAATTTTTTACTATCACACTGTGGGCGTGGCCTATGCATTTTGTTTCAACATCTTTCAGTGCTCTGGGGCGGAGCTCCAAATTTTGCTACCGGTACTGGTACCCGTAGGTGCCCATCACTGCCTATAAGGGTTAAAGATAAACTCTCGGGGCCTTAAATAAGAAGCTGGCAGATTGTGTTTGGGATGCAGATGGTCAGTTCTTATCAGTGATGGGCTCCTACAGGTACAGTCAGGTATGCAGAACCATTAGAAAAATTTTGGTCATGTACGCAGAGCCGGTAGAATTTTTGTTTTTTCTTTTTTTCCCTTCTGGGCTCTGGGTATGTTTTTCCTATCGCAGTAAATGAGGTTGAATGTGTATAATTTTAGAAGAGCTGTGTGCATACATACACATACAGTTTATATATTAGATAATGTATATTTTATGTGCCTGTGTGTACTATGTATGTACACATATGGCATATAGGTATACAGTAATCCCTCGCTAGTTCGCGGTTCATCTTTTGTGGATTCGCTACTTCACAGGTTTTCAAAGGGAGCTTAAATCCAGTAAATCCATTGAAAATTTTAAATCCATCAAAAATTCATAAAATTCTTCTACAGTACTACTGGACTCTATTAAAGAAACTGGTAGGATATCACATGTAGTTCCAGCTGAGAAACATTATAGAATGACTGTTTAATGCAAAGGGTGGGTTTTAAAAGTCCAAATACTGGTTAAATACATTAAAAAATATCTTTCCTCTACTTCATGGAAATTTGTTTTTCACGGGTGGTCTTGGAACACATCCCCCGCTGAAAACGAGGGATTACTGTACATAGAATTAAATAGTATATTTTGAATGTTCAGTAATAGTAAATAGATAGGGAAATAGTATCTCTTTGAGGCGAGGAGAGGCCAGGCACCCTAACCCAAACCCTTGAGGTGAATGATGTCAAGTTGGCCACCTTTAAGCCAGTCACATGACCCTTAAGCCACCACGGTCACATGATTGTCAAGCCACTCCCACCTGGTCACATGGCCAGCAAGCCACATCCACAATGTAGTAGTAAAAAACTTTTGCAGCCCTTCACTAACTCTTATGTAAGACAGTCTCTTTTATTGTTGTATCAGGCTGAATTAAACTAAAAATATATCTCTGGAGCCTACATAAAATGACCTTGAGGAGCAGGAGAAAGAGCTGCAACCAAGGCAACAGTTAGATAAAAGAAACCTTGGTTCAGTGCAGAAATGTAATTTGAGAAAGCATCTCAGACATGACCATCATTATTTCTCATGAAGATAAAGAGAAGGAGCAAGCTCTTTCAAAATGTCTGTGCAGATTCTCAGTCATAGAATCATAGAATCGTAGAATCGTAGAATCGTAGAACCGTAGAACCGTAGAATCGTAGAATCGTAGAATAGAATCATAGAATCATAGAATCATAGAATCATAGAATCATAGAATCATAGAATCATAGAATCATAGAATCATAGAATCATAGAATCATAGAATCATAGAATCATAGAATCATAGAATCATAGAATCATAGAATCATAGAATCATAGAATCATAGAATCATAGAATCATAGAGTTGGAAGGAATCTTCAGGGTCATCAGGTCCAACCCCCTGCTCAATGCAGGATTCACTAAACCATCCCAGAAAGATGACTGTCCAGACTCTGTTTGAAGACCTCCAGTGAAGGCGAGCCCACCACCGCCTGTGGCAAACCATTCCACTGGTTTATCACCCTTACCGTCAGAAAGTTTTTTCTGATATCTCATCTAAATCTACTCCCTTCCAGTTTCATTCCATTGTATTAAAGTCCTTCCCTGTGCTAATGAGAACAATGCTCCTTAAAACCCACCTCTGCCGTCAGGCATGGGGGAACTGAGATATTCTTTCCCCCTAGGCCTTTACAATTTATGCATGGTATGTTTGTTTGTATGCATGTTTGGTTTTACAAATAAGGGTTTTTTAACTGTTTCAGTATTGGATTTACATGCTGTTTTGTACTACTGTTGTTAGCCGCCCCAAGTCTACGGAAAGGGGCGGCATACAAATCCAATTAATAATAATAATAATAATAATAATAATAATAATAATAATAATAATAATAATGCTGATCCCTCTACTCTGTGACAGCCCTTCAGGTATTTGTAGACAGTTATCAAGTCCCCTCTCAGTCTTCTCCTTTGGAGACTAAACATCTCCAGATCCTTTAACCATTCCTCATAGGACCTGGTTTCCAGACCATTCACCATCCTTATAACTCTCCTTTGAACTTGCTCTACTTCAGTAGTTTTCAACCTTTTTTGAGCCGCGGCACATTTTTTACATTTACAAAATCCTGGGGCACACCACCAACCAAAATGACACCAAATGACACCCAAAGATACTCTCCTCTCTTTTTCCATCCCTGTCTCCTCCCCCCCTTGTGTGTGTGTGTGTGTGTGTATATACACACTATTGAACCATTTCCAAAAGCAAGTGAGGGCTGGGTTTTTTCTCTCTCTTATTCTTTGGGTGCTTTTTATCATATGCTTTAAATCAAGAGTCACTTCTCTCTCTCTTTTGTTTCTCTTTCCTCTCATTCTCTGTCTCAATCATTTTCTCATTTCTCTTTTTTCCTCCCCTTTTTGCTCATTTCTCTCTCTCTCTCCCTTCCTCTCCTTTTCTTTCTTTGTTGCTTTCTTTCTCTCTCTCTTGCTTGCTCTTTCTCTTTTCTTTCTCTCTTGCTTTCTCTCTCTCTCTCTCTCTCTCTTGCTTTCTTTCTCTCTCTCTCAGCAAAAAGTTGCGAGACCGGAACCTGAGCTTCCTTCTTCACGGCACACCTGACCATGTCTCACGGCACACTGGTTGAAAAACACTGCTCTACTTTATCAATGTCCTTTTTAAATTGGACCCCCCAGAACTGAACATCAACTCTCACAGTCATACAGGTCATGGTGGCAACTGTACCTTCTGGGGGGAGGGGTTGTTTGAAGACATTTCACTTCTCATCCAAGAAGCCTCTTCAGCTCTGAAGAGGCTTCTTGGATGAGAAATGAAACATCTTCAGAGAAGGACCAGAACGTCTAGTTGCCTCTTGAAAAAGCACCTTGGGGACAAGCTCTTCCAAAGGTCCAAGATTCTGTTAGTATAACCCTACAATAAAAGTAGTAGAGGCTGCATGACTTTGAATTCCAAGTTTGGTCTGCCTTGGAGAGTTGACACAGATTAACACATACTAACCACAAGCTTACAAACCAGATTTTAGTTTGTTTATTTATTGAAACAAACATACTGGAAAGGGAAGGAGGATTCGGGCTACTATAAAATATGGGAGAACTTTTATAATTGGTTGAAAGAAAGAAAGAAAGAAAGAAAGAAAGAAAGAAAGAAAGAAAGAAAGAAAGAAAAAGGATAGAAGAATAGAATAGAATAAAATAGAATTTTTATTGGCCAAGTGTAATTGGACACACAAGGCATTTGTCTTGGTGCATATGCTCTCAGCGTACATAAAATAAAATATACATTTGTCAGGAATCATATGGTACGACACTTAATGATTGTCATAGGGGTCAAATAAGCAATGAGGAAGCAATATTAATAAAAATCTTAGGATATAAGCAACAAGTTACAGTCATACAGTCAACATGGGAGGAAATGGGTGATAGGAATGATGAGAAAAACTAGTAGAATCTACTAAGTGCAGATTTAGTAGAAAGTCTGACAGTGTTGAGGGAATTATTTGTTTAGTAGAGTGATGGCGTTCGGAAAAAAAACTGTTCTTCTGTCTAGTTGTCTTGGTGTGCAGTGCTCTGTAGCGACGTTTTGAGGGTAGGAGTTGAAATAGTTTATGTCCAGGATGTGAGGGGCCAGTAAATATTTTCCCCGCCCTCTTTTTGACTCGTGCAGTATACAGGTCCTCAATGGAAGGCAGGTTGGCAGCAATTGTTTTTTCTGCCGTTCTGATTCTCCTCTGAAATCTGTGTCGGTCCTGTTGGGTTGCAGCACCAAACCAGACAGTTATAGAGGTGCAGATGACAGACTCAATGAATAGAAATTATACAGAAAGACAGTTCAAGACTGGCAGTTACAGGACCGTCTTCTGCCACATGAATCCCAGTGACCGGTTAGGTCCCACAGAGTTGACCTTCTCCGGGTACCGGCAGCTAGACAATGTTGTCTGGCGGAGCCCAGGGGAAGAGCCTTCTCTGTGGTGGCCCCGGCCCTCTGGAATCAGCTCCCTCGAGAGATTTGCACTGCCCCCACCCTCCTCACCTTTTGCAAGAGTCTCAAGACTCATTTATGTCACCAGGCATGGGGCAATTAGATCAAGCCCCCTTCCCCTGTTTATGAGATGCAATGTGTGGTTGTGAATAAAATGGCTGACTGATTTTAATATATATGGGATTTTAGTAGTAATTTTTAATTAATTAGATTTGTTGTTGTGTTGTCTTTGTATCCTGTGAGCTGTCCCGAGTCTTCGGAGAAGGGCGGCATACAAATCTAAATAATAATAATAATAATAATAATAATAATAATAATAATAATAGATAAAAATCTAAGTTGGTAGAAAAGTAAGCAAATGTGTTAATATGCAAAGCAATATGTTAATCAAAATAAAGTTAAAAATGTATTTCCGATCAAAATTCTGAATGAGAAGGGGGTGTAAATATCCCAAATGTATGTTTTATTTATTTCTTGCTTTTTTTCTTTTTCTTTTCCGCTGTTTTTGTTTTTTCCTTCTGTTTTGTTCTTCACTTAACTAGCATTCATTTCTATACCAATTTATTGAAAGTTTAATGTCGTTGCTGTTGTTTTGTGTTTTGTTTTGTTTTTTAAAATTCAATTATTTTTTTTATTTTTAAAGGAACAAACATACCGTATATAACTGCCCACCTACCAGGAAATGTCAGGCTACAAAACTCAAGAAAAACACATTGTGATTCTTCCAAGCAGATTTATTGGTTGCTCCTCACCCAGTGGCGGGTTCGTACCAGAAAGGTAAAGTACACCGCACCGGTAGCAGAAGTTGAGCAGCGCACACAGCTTCATTTGTCCTGCATGTGTGCACATGTCCCAGTGCGCAGGAAGCAAAATCTTGCGAGGGGTTGTGTGCATGAGAGAGATTTGGGTGATCGTGTAAAGTGTTAATACCACGTAAGCATTAATGGGCAGCCAAAATTGTTACTGCCACACTGTGGGTGTGGCTTATTTTGTGGGTGTGGCTTAATGGTCATGTGACTTGGTAGGAGTGGCTTGCCAGCCATGTGACCAGATGGGAGTGGCTGGAACGATCATCATCGTTCAAGTGAATTGTTAAGTCCTCGACTTACAACCTTACCAGTGTCGCTCGCTGGGGTGACAATTTGCTTCGCGTTTCTCGCGGTCTCCTTCCTGGGATGCCCTCCCACCTCAGGCTGGGTAGCTAGGCGAACCGGTGCTGCCAGAAGCATAAAGGCTGCCAGTGCCACTTTTGCCCACGCCTTCTGCTTGCATCTCAAGTGGGAGGTGGACGCGTGAGGCTGGAGGGGAACCGGGGAAGAGAGAGAAAAGCTCGTTTGAGGCCAGGAAGGAGGAAAGAGGAAAAAAGCAAGGAGCGCAGACGCAGCAGCAGGGGAAAAAGGAGAGCCGAGCTGAGACCAGTAATCCAGGAAGTGACAGCCGCCGATCAGCTGGATCTATGCATGCATCTTCATTTCCGCCGGTGGAATTGCATTCCACCTCGTCCTGCCTGCTGCCCACCCCTACACATAAGGCCATTCTCAGAATACTGCCTGTAGTTTTGGTCGCCACAATGTAAAAATGACATTGAGACTCTAGAAAGAGTGCAGAGAAGAGCAATAAAGATGGTTAGGGGACTGGAGGCTAAAACATATGAAGAATAGTTGCAGGAACAGTTCAGGTGATCTGGTCCAACCTGGGAGGAACCCACCCCTGCACGATATATAAGTAGCCTGTGTTCAAATCCAAGAAGAGTATGGCTAGTTGACGAGAGTTAAATAGCTTGAAATAGATCTATACTAGTTTCCTTTTATTTCTCTGTGGATAAATATAAACTTAATACAATCACAAGCTACTTTTTTCGGTGGCGTTATTTACTTTGAATGGTCACTAAATGAAGGATTGTAAGTCGAAGGACCACCTGTGTTTTCCCACCCAGAGAAGAGTTTGTGGGTTAGATTTATATTGATCAGACATGCAGGGTAACCCCAAAATTGTTGTGTTTTGATTGAGGCTGAATAATGGTTTGAAGATGTCTTAATACTATTCCCTGTGCTCTGGGTTTGACTTGTTGTTTAATTAACGAACAACAACAACACACACATTCCTCTTTTTTAACAAAAAAATGTGACTAGGATATCTGTTTTTATTTTTCTTTCTTGGTTTTGTATATATCGTTTCTGTATTTTGTAGTAGTAAGTAGATACCATAGTCGGTGATGGGCTGCCAAACGTTTTACTGCCACACTGTGGGTGTGGCTTATTTTGTGGGTGTGGCTTGATGGTTATGTGACCTGATGGCCATGTGACCGGGTGGGATTGGCTTGAGAATCATGTGACCGGGGATGGCTTAAAGGTCATGTGACTGGGTGGGAGCAGCTTACCAATCAAGATAAGTTTTCAAATAGGTGCTTGGACTCTTTTTCAGTTTAATAAGTCACATTATTTGAATAGCCGCAAAAGGAACAAATGATAGACAGCATTATTTGTTGAGGAGCACAGTAACATTTTAAGGTTTCAGTATGATAACAGATTAGGCAAGTAGCTCAATTTTATTTAATTGCTATAAAAGTTCAGTTCTAATGATTAAAATGATTCAAGCGTCTATGGGTAAAAACATACTCTTTAATTATTTCCTATTTTAAAAGGAATTAAGGATCACACTGAGATACTAGAGAAGGAAGGGCAATAAAAAAACTATTAAGTATTCAATAAATAGTACATAAACTTACTGACCATAGTAATAAGGATCAAAAAAGTATTTCTTTTTCAATCCTTATTAAAACCGTGTAATTTTCTTTTTTTTTAAAGTAAAAATGTACCACAATTTGGTATCCTCAAGCAGTTCCTTTGCTCTGATAAAACTTGTAAGTAAGCCAGAAAGGTTGAGCCTATTTTCTATAGGCCTTTTTATTCCTTTGTTATTCCCTGTCATATTTTAGATTTCCCTTTTGTGCTGTGTAGGACATAATTATAGTAGAAAGTCCTCTTGGACTGTACTTTTCAGCAAACGTACACAAATAGTCAAACTTTCTTTGCTGCCAGAGAGTAATCCCATTTAACAATGAAATTTAGCACCGAAGCAAAACATATTTTTTTGAGTAAATACTCTAAACAGTACAATAGCAGGAATTTTATACAGAGACTTACAAAGGCCTTACTATAAAGAACCAGTTTTTGTTATCAGAACACACACACACACACAATTTTGGATTTAAAGGAATTTGCAGTTATCAAATTGGGTTGAGTGTGTATGATTGTGTAGCTGATGTGTAGTTGATGATTTTATGATACTGATTATGTTATATTAATGTTTTTTAATTAGCTTTTTAAAATTTTTAACATTAGATTTGTACTGTGTTGTATTATTGCTATGTTGTGAGCAACCCCGAGTCTTTGGAGAGGGGCAGCATACAAATCTAATTAATAATAACAATAACAATAATAACAACAACAATTATTATTATTATTATTATTATTATTATTATTATTATTATTATTATTATTATTATTATTATTATTATTATTGCAATACAACACAGCAAACGAGATCACTATTCTGGATTTCATATTTCATCACCAGTCGGGCACTTCCCAAGCACCTAGGACTGCGTGATGTAGCGGCGAATTATGTTTGCCGATCCCAGTAAAGCGGCCTTTTGCAATTGACAGATGGAGATTTTGTCAATTCCGATGGTTTTCAAATGTCCGCTGAGATCCTTTGGCACTGCACCCAGCGTGCCAAGGACCACTAGGACCACTTTCACTGGCTTATGCCAGAGTCGTTGCAGCTCGATTTTTAGATCTTCGTATTTCACTAATTTCTCTAGCTGCTTCTCCTCAATTCTGCTGTCTCCTGGGATTGAGATGTCGATGATCCATACTTTCTTTTTCTCCACAATCAGGATGTCTGGTGGGTTATGCTTCAGAATCCGGTCAGTCGAAAGTCGGAAGTCCCACAGTAGTTTTGCTTGCTCATTTTCGACCCCGCTGATGGGTACGCCTTGTTGTGGTAGTGGGGCTTGTGTGCTTCAATGAAGCTGAGAGCTGTGCTTGTGGTAGTGTAAACTTTATTATTTGTTTGTTTGTTTGTTTGTTTGTTTTTATTTATTTATTTATGATTGATTGATTTGGTTGGTTGGTTGGTTGGTTGGTTGGTTGGTTGGTTGGTTGGTTGGTTGGTTGGTTGGTTGGTTGGTTGATTGATTGATTGATTGATTGATTGATTGGATTTGTATGCCGCCCCTCTCCGCAGACTTGGGGCGGCTACTGGTAGGTCTAATCTTGCCGGAGTGGTCAAAGCAATGTACCTAACCCATTTAAACTAATGGAGAGACAAAACAAAAAGAAGTCCATGCTGGGTCAGTCGTCGCCCAGGATAAAAAGGACCGCGGTGGCTACTGTGGAACCTGGGCAGCCATCGACAAACGAGCCATAGGAACAAAACAAACAAAGCTTACAAATCAAAAAGTGGCAGAAATTCTCAATGTCGGAGAATCGCGTAATCATGAATTATTATTATTATTATTATTATTATTATTATTATTATTATTATTATTATTATTATTATGTTGCAGACCAACAGTTGGTCATAACTTTGTGTTCTGTTGTCACTATACAGTATTGTTTAGGAGTTTGACCTTCCCCAGAGAAATAGAGATTGCTATAGTCTCATTTCATTTCATTTTATTCTGTTTCATTTCATTTCACCGACTTCTGCAGACTTTCTTGTTCCTACGTTACAGTGAGAGATAATTGAAACTTCAAAAACATCATCTTGTTTTGTAATTCATTTAAATCAAGAATGGGTTTCGGTGGTCGTTTTTAAAATCTGTGGTCAATTCGCAAATTCCCCTTCTTGTTTGTTTCTTTCAAGTGGCTCTTTTGCAAAATATGTCCCCTGCCATTTGTGGTTAAATTTAAGGTTGTGCTATTATTAATTGGATTAACTTGGGAAGGGGACAAGAAGTTGTAAAGGAGGGTGTGGGCAGTTCTAATCTCTGGTTCCCGAGGGTCGGGGCTGCCACAGAGAAGGCTCTTCCCCTGGGACCCGCCAAACGACATTGTTTAGTCGACAGGACCCGGTGAAGGCCAACTCTGTGGGACCTAACTGGTCGCTGGGATTCGTGCGGCAGAAGGCGGTCCCGGAGATATTCTGGTCCGATGCCATGAAGGGCTTTATAGGTCATAACCAACACTTTGAATTGTGACCAGAAATTGATCGGCAACCAATGCAGACTGCGGAGTGTTGGTGTAACATGGGCATACCTAGGGAAGCCCATGATTGCTCTCGCAGCTGCATTCTGCACGATCTGAAGTTTCCGAACACTTTTCAATGGTAGCCCCATGTAGAGAGCGTTACAGTAGTCGAATCTGGAGGTGATGAGGGCATGAGTGACTGTGAGCAGTGACTCCCGGTCCAAATAGGGCCGCAACTGGTGCACCAGGCGAACCTGGGCAAATGTCCCCCTCTCCACAACTGAAAGATGTTTCTCTAATGTGAGCTGTGGATTGAGGAGGACGCCCAAGTTGTGGACCCTCTCCCATATGATTTATGTCATAATACAAAATGTAATAAAGCATTTTCTGTACTGATGTTTGACTGGGTTACACAGTTCAGTCTGGGCTTTTTCAAGGCAGATGCACCTGGAAGTCTTCTAGTCCAACCTCCTGCTCAAACAGGAGACCTGATACAATTTCAGACAAATGGCTATCCAATTTCTTTTTAAAAGCCTCCAGTAATGGAGCACCCACTACTTCTGGAGACAAGTCATTCCACTTGTTCAGGGGTAGGCAAAGTTGGCTCTTCTGTGACATGTGGACTTCAACTCCCAGAATTCCTGAGCTAGCATAATTGGCTCAGGAATTCCAGGAGTTGAAGTCCACAAGTCATAGAAGAGCCAACTTTGCCTACTCCTGAAGTAATCGATTGTTCTAACTGTCAGGAAATTTCTCCTTACTTCTGAGTTGGATCTCTCCTTGATTAGTTTCCATCTATTGCTTCTTATCCTGCCTTCCTGTGTCCCAACTTTTCCAGTGAAGGCAGTCCTGCCATTGTTGTAGGCACACTTTACCAGATCTCATAGAAATGGGGAGAGGTCGACTGTAGACAGTCTAAGGTTAAAACTTTTGGGGTTTGGGGAAGAAACCGCAGAGTCAGGTGGTGCATTCCAGGTATTGACCACTCTATTGCTGAAATTGTATTTTCCGCAGTCGAGTTTGGAGTGGTTTACATTGAGTTTGAATCTATTATGTGCTCATGTATTGCTGCGGTTGAAGGTGAAGTAGTCATTAACAGGAAGGACATTGTGGTAGATGATTTAACTACATTTAGATCAGATTGGAGGTGACGTAGTTGTAATTTGTCTAATCCCAATATTTCAAGTCTGGTGGAATAAGGTATTTTGTTGTGAGCGGAGGAGTGAAGGACTCTTCTTGTGAAATATTTCTGGACTCTCTCGATTGTATTAATATCTGTTATGCAATGCGGGTTCCAGACAGATGAGCTGTATTCCAGAATTGGTCTAACAAATGTTTTGTAAACTCTGGTTAGCAGTATAATATTGCCAGAAAAGAAGCTGTGTAAAATTAGATTAACAACTTTTAGTGCTTTTTTGACAATGCTGTTACAATGGGCTCTAGCCCTTGGGTCGTTGGATATCAGTAGTCCAAGGTCTTTGACAGAGTGAGGATCGTCTATACATTTGTTGTAGGTGCGCTTAGCTTACACTTAGGTCTAGCACTTAGGTCACTCTAGCACAGAGGTCCCCAAACTTTTTACACGGGGCCGGTTCACTGTCCCTCAGACTGTTGGACAACCGGACTATAAAAAAAAACCCTATGAACAAATCCCTATGCACACTGCACATACCTTATTTTAAAGTAAAAAACAAAATGGGAACGTACTATTTAGAGGGGGGAGAAGTCTGAAATTCATATATGTTTTGTTTTTAATTTTCTTTTGTTAACATCTGATTGGCTATACAAGGTTTTCTTGGTTTATAGAAAAATGGAAGCACTTTGGCATAATGGTTAATAAGCTAGAAATATAATTGGTGTTGTACTTTTTGAAGGAACATTAAGGAGGGGATTTAATTAAAAGAAAAGTATGTACCTGGATGGCAACATTAGAAAAAAAACACTTTTGCAACTTTTTTGATGATTGTTATTAGTTACTAACAAAATACAGCATATTATCCATGGAAAATTAGATGGAACATTTAAATGTTCTTGGACACGGGGAGAACGATTTGTAAATGCTTAGATCCCACTTCCCAACAGGGGATCCCCGCAGAGGAAGTTCCCAGCGGATTGGGGGCCTTGTGGGGTGGTGGTGTGATCCCCCTGGCTGTAATCCCCGTTCTCGGGTTCTTCTCCCACCTGCCCTGTTCGATCCTCCGGGGCGGGAGGGGGATGCGTCCTCACTCTCTGCCCTGCCACCCTCGTCCATGCGCTCTCCTGCGTGAACGAGGCGTGGGACCGAGATCCCATGGGCGCCTGCTTAAAAGGAGCCCTCTTTTCAATGCCTTGGAAGCCGCTAGGAACTGGAAAGGGGGGGGGGTATATTTTTTCTTTTTACAGATGCTCCAATCTGCCTCCCCACTCCTGGAACTTTCGCGTGTGCTAAATTCTCGCCCGGTGCGTGGAAGCGCAATTGTGAAGACGCGCCGAAGCCCCTTTCCGAGGAAGTGGGGGGGGGGGCGAGGCCGGGAGGGGGCTTCTTCCCCTGATAAGGGTCCATTCTCCTCCGCCAGCGGCTATCTCCAGCCCCCCAGCCCCATCCCAAGCAATCTTTGAGCATCTTGAAAGCTGGAGCTTTGCTCTCCTTTCGCGTGGCTGCGAAAGAGGACTGGGGGGTTAGCGTGATAAAGGGACTGTTGGCCCGAACTACGAGGGGCTCTTGGACAGAAGGTTTCCATTGGACTTTCCGAATTGAGCGGCGGATTTTAGATGGGCCACTACAGGAGAGGGGGGAGGGGTGACCGAAGAAGAGCAATTCGGGGGAAAATAAGTGGGGAGGGGAGGGTGGAGGGTGTTGGAGACAAGGTGTGGTATAGCTGGGCAACTCTTCTGGCTCCTGTTAGGGTTCTGTCATGTCATATCATATATATCATATCACATCTAATTTATCCATCCATCCAGCTATCTGTCTAATCATATTTATCTATTTAACTGTCTCTATCTATTTCTCTATCAATCTATCTATCCATCTATCTATCTAATCATATTTATCTATCATCTATCTATCATCCATCCATCCATCCATCCATCCAATCTATCTACCATATCTACCACATCTGTAATATCTACCTACCTACCTACCTACCTACCTACCTATCATCTATCTATCTATCTATCTACCTACCTACCTATCCATCCATCTATCACATCTATCATATCTGTAATCTCTATCATATCTACCTACCTGCCTGCCTGCCTACCTACCCACCCACCGATCTATCTATCTATCTATCTATCTATCTATCTATCTATCTATCTATCTATCTATCTATCTATCTATCTATCTATCTATCATCTATCTCATCTGTCTGTCTGTCTGTCTGTTTGTTATGTCGCCCATCTCCTCTACGTTTTCCAATACGCGAGGGGCCCTGCCCCTTTTCGAAGTTAGGGGTCTTTCACGACCCGCGGGGGAAGAGGGGCGGATCCAAGCGATCCAGATCTACTCCGCCGGCCTGTAAATCGACCAGCGAATTCCAACCTAGCGGAGAGAGCAGGTGCCTGGGAGAGAGAGAGAAAACCCCGGTTGTTCTCTGCCGTTCAGATGTGTAGGCCTACAGAGGCGTCAAGCGGTGGGCCACTCCTTCGAGAAAACGCATCTTAGCCTTTCAGGGGGTGGGGTGTCTCCGTAGCTGCGTATCAATCACAACGAGGGGTCGTCGGCGGAAGGAATACCCTGCAACGCCTTTTGGAGGGCTTTAGAATCGGGGTGGGAGGGTGTTTCACTTCTCGAGGGATTATTTCTCGCGCGTTTCTGGACTTCAGAACTGACCTTCGCTGGTTTGGGAATTAAACTGGACCTATTGGCGGACGTTCTTTGATCTGTAATTGCAGCAAAAAGTAGCAGTCAGAGGAGGTTCCTGCGGCCCAACATTTTAAAACCGGAACGAATGTCAAACAGGTCCATTTGGAATCCAGATCCATTTGGAATTGGGCGGCATATAATAACAGTGCTCAAAAAAATAAAAAATAAAGGGGACACTCAAAGAACACATCCGTGATCTGAATGAATGAAATACTGTAGTGTCATTGAATACTTTGAGAATAGAATAGAATAGAATAGAATAGAATAGCATTTTATGGCCAAGTGTGATTGGACACACAAGGAATTTGTCTTGTTCTGTACAAAGTTGAATGTGATGACAACATGTGAAATTGATTGCCAATCAAGTGTTGCTTCCTAAATGGACAGTTTGATTTCACCGAAGTTTGGAGACAGTGAAGGGCTACCAAAATTTTTACTACCACGCTGGAGGCGTGGTTTATGCAGGATGCCCTGCATTTTCTTTCAACTTTCAGTAGAAATCGGGTGCTCTGGGGTGGAGCTCCATTTTCGCTACCCCACTGCGTTCGCGCCCCCCCCCCCCCCCCCACCCGTCCGGGTAGCAGCCCACACCTGCTTGGAGTTATATTGTGTTCCCTTTATTTTATTTTTTTGAGCAGTATATTGCAAAGAATAGAATAGAATAGAATAGAATAGAATTCTTTATTGGCCAAGTATGGTTGGACACGCAAGGAATTTGTCTTTGGTGCAGATGCTCTTTGTGGACATAAAAGAAAAGATAGTTTGTTAAGAATCATGAAATACAACACTTAATGATTGTCATAGGGATCAAATAAACAATGAGGAAACAATATTAATAAAAATCTTAAGCATACAAGCAACGAGTTACAATCATACAGTCACAAGTGGGAGGAAATGGGTGATAGGAATGATAGGGAAAACCCAGTAGTAATAGTAGTGCAGACTTAGTAAATAGTTTGACAGTGTTGAGGGAATTATTTGTTTAGCAGAATGATGGCGTTGGGGGGGAAACTGTTCTTGTGTCTGGTTGTCTTGGTGTGCAGTGCTCTGTAGTGACGTTCTGAGGGCAGGAGTTGAAACAGTTTGTGTCCAGGATGCGAGGGGTCAGTAAATATTTTCACCGCCCTCTTTTTGACTCGTGCAGTATACAGATCCTCAATGGAAGGCAGGTTGGCAGCAATATTTTTTTCTGCAGTTTTTATTTATAAACAAATAAATAAATCCCAAATGAACAGGGTAAACAGCCATACTCCTTCTTTTACCACCCACTGAAGGAAACGGCCTCGAAGGATTCGTGCATTGGTGGCATAAACTCCTTCTCCAGCGACCCCTGTTAATAGAAAGAGCTGGAAAAGGGGAGCATAGGAAATGTGAGCCGCCCCGAGTCTGCGGAGAGGGGCGGCATACAAATGTAAATAAATATATAAATATAATATATAATATATAATATAATATAATATATAATATATGTTTGGGCTTAACATATTCGGGAACAGCGCTTCCTTGGCTCTCATTCGGGACGTGGAAAGCTCCCGTCCTATCCTCCCGATCCTCCGCACCACTGCAGGATCTGGCGTGGCTCAGATTTTCTCTTTCAGCTACCAAGTCTGTTGCCAAAGACTTCGAAGCCAGCTTAACTGCCGGGGCAGCGCCTCAAGTATAACCTTTGAATCAATTTCTCTCCACGGGTGTTTAGCTTTCGGGGTGTTTGCGCGTCTTTTCAAGCGCCGATTTACCTATTTTTCCTATCATCAACCGCGGCGGTTGGGACATGCTGAGAAAGGATTCCTAAGGCGGCTCCCAGGGGCCTCGTGTGTGGCACCTCCGTTTCAACGAGGGGCTCGGAATCAAGAATCCACGCAATCAGCCTGTAGAAGAAGCGAGTGGGCCAAATCGAAGGGGAGAAACCCCATTAGAACCAGGCAGTGCGTGTGGAAGGAGAGTGGGCATCAAACTTTCGCCGTATTCCCTCCCTCTCCTCAAATGCCATATACTTAAATATATAGTGCGCTTGAAAGAGATCCATCTATCTATCTCTTGATAGATGGATAGATGGATAGCTGGATAGCTAGCTAGCTAGATAGCTAGCTAGCTAGATAGCTAGCTAGCTAGCTAGCTAGCTAGCTAGATAGCTAGATAGCTAGATAGCTAGATAGCTAGCTAGCTAGCTAGATAGATAGATAGATAGATAGATAGATAGATAGATAGATAGATAGATAGATAGATAGATAGATAGATAGATATGATAGAGATTACAGATATGATAGATAGATAGGTGGATAGGTGGATAGGTGGATGGACGGACGGACGGACGGTCAGACGGAGATCATACATAAAGGTAGGTAGGTAGGTAGGTGGGTAGATGGATAGATTATTGATTGATAGTCAGACAGACTACATAGCGAT